>NC_072732.1:35713104-35854160 GCF_026930045.1 Uloborus diversus
ACTACGGGCAAAGCCGTGCGGGTTTCACTAGTTTCTTATAAAATAATATTTACTAATTATACTGATACTAGAGGACCCGACGGACGTTGTTCTGTTCAAACTTTGTAAATTGAAAAGTTAAAAAATTTCAATAAACTGTCAAGTGTTTGAACCGTTTTGTTGAAAAAATTAAGAAAAAAGAAAATGTTTTAAGCTGCTTGATGTCAGAATGCGTATATTTATTACAACTTGATTTATCTAATGCCCAGTGAGCAGTTGTTTTATTAACTTTTTGTTACCTTTATTGACTTTGTTTTTCTCCTGTACTTAATGGTTTGTTCCTGTATCTATCTAGAACCAACGGAAAATCATGCTGCAACATCCCCCACATGAAAAAGTATGAAACAATCGAAAGGATAACCGATATCGTTTTAAAAAAATTACAAAGGTAAAATAGTCTCTGAATAAGCGAAAATCACTCACCCCCCCCCCCCCCTCACGATGTAAAATAAACACATTCTTCAACTAAAATGACTAAAAACTCTTTAAAAACGAAAAATAATTCTTTGCAATTTGAAATATTTCTTAAAACAAACAAAAAATACAATAAATTACATTAACAGTAGCTTTAAAATGCAAACAAATGATCGCGCAACTCTATTGTTTATAGCCAAAGTCGCCAAGCCACCACGTTACTGGAATCCAGCCGATCAGTGAGAAAAGCCAACTCCGACTGATTAGTGGTTCGATTTTTTGAACCAAAACTTTTTAAGCTTCATGTATTGCCTAGTTTGTTCTTTCCACCAAATGTAACGATCTTCCACTGCACTGATCTTTGGTGTACAGAACTATCCTGTTGTAATTTCTTTGGACGAAAATAAAATTTGTTTCGTCTTTAAATTCCATCATCTTTTCCTTTAATAATGTACTGATTATTTAGGTAATCTTTAAATTATTCTTCACATTGGTGCCAAAACTCAGATGGATTTCAGCCGAGAAACAAATGTTGATAGGTACGGTACTTTCTGTTCATTTGGCTAGGAAAACCCAAAGCACCGATCCGGTCACATTCAACTACGACGACAGAATACACGTTTTGCTTGAACCTTGCAGTACTTTACTTTAAAATATATCACGGGAACTAAAATCGTTGCTTTAAAGAAATGAAGGCTTCACTCTCACTCTCTACGTTTTATCTATTCTCAATTGACATATCACTGTAGGAAATTTCATTATAAAAAGCAGAGGTGGTTTTCTTATTATCCTTTGGCACGGGTTAAATATTTATTTCAGTTCTCGCTCAACAATAGGTTAAAATAAATATTAATCATTTGGGAGATTTAACCATACAATGTTTTAATTAATTAATTAATTAACAAAAACGTTTCCGATTCGATCCATCGCGCTTCAAAACCATGCTTGCCACAACGTAATTACATACAAAAAATTTGATCAAAATCGGACCAGCCGTTTAAAAGCCTTATGGTGACAAACGTACGCACGGAAGATTTTTATATATTAAGATACACTGTGTAGCTTTAGTGTTGTTGTTGATTCAGTAAACACTATCATCTGACTCCATATTATTTATTAATGTTACAATGATACACACCAAATCAAACGCGTCTGTTCGATCGCCGAATTGTTTTCGTTCCACTCCTGCTCTCCGCTCGAGTTGAGTTGCTCGCTCGCAGGAATCAGTGACTTCACTTCACTACACACTCCCTCCCTAGAGCAAACGATTAGGAATCATAATCCTTTAAATGAGGGGGGAACCTGACAATCCTTCCGCTGCGTGTGGTATGAGTGCGATTGCTCGGCGATGAAATTTCCTCTCGAAATGCACCTTGGGTGGGTTGATCCGTGAAATCCCTGTGTCTTTGGTTTTCGAGGGGTTTCTCGTCGTTGTCCTTTACGATAAAGCATGGTTTCAGTCGGTCAATTGAAATTCTTTTGACAGTTCCATTGATTTCAATGTCAAAATACTTTGGTGACCGATGTTTCACAACATAAGGCCCAAGATAAACTGGTTGCAAAGATGAAGTGACGGCATTATTGTAGACGAAAACGTGTGAGCAATTCAAAAGCTGTTTTGAAACGAACACGTTCGTATTACCATGGGTAGTCGTTGCAGAAGGTTTTAGGTTGCGGATAATACTTTGTAGCCTTTGTACAAACTCTGAATGCGGGACATTAGGAATGGTGTCAACAAACTCTCCGGGTAAACGTAGAGGACTTCCGTAAAGGAGCTCGGCCGAAGAGTATCCTATGTCTTCTTTCAGTGCAGAACGCAATCCGAGTAGAACCAAAGGTAAAGCGTCAACCCAAGATTTGCTTTGTTGTAAATGACATCTCAAGCTTGCCTTAATAGTCCTGTGCTGTCGCTCAAGCAGTCCGTTCGATTGTGGGTGGTAGGCTGTGGTTCTGGATTTTTGAAACCCGAAGTATTTGCTCAAAGATGAGAAGATTTGACTTTCGAACTGACGTCCTTGGTCAGACGTAATACGTTGCGGTATTCCAAAGCGTGAAATCCAGGTTGAGATCATGCCTGTTGCAACTGTTTCTGCTGATTGATCTGCCATAGGAACAGCTTCAACCCATCTCGAAAAACGATCAATCATCGTTAGTAAGTATCTAAAACCTTGACATGGTGGCAGGGGTCCAACGATATCAATGTGAACGTGCTGGAAACGTTCGGTAGGAACCTTGAAGTCCATAAGAGCTGATTTGGTATGTCTTTGTACCTTGGATTTTTGGCATTCCACGCATTTCCTGCACCATAACTGACAATCTTTATTGATATTTGGCCATATGAATCTTTTTGTAATTAATTTTCTTGTGCTTCTAATCCCTGTATGAGATAGGTTATGAATAGAAGAAAATAACTGTCGTCGGAAGTTTGGAGGGATGTAGGGTCGATTACTCTTGGTGGAGACATCACAATAAATGGATTCGTCAGTTTCTGGAATGGATATTTTAACCATTCTCAGCCTTGGGTTATTCTTCAAAATTGTTAAATCGTGATCATCTTGAAGTTTTGCAATAGCTGCGTAATCGATTGGAGATGGTGCGGATATTGTATCAATTCTGGAAAGGGTATCAGCAATAATGTTTTCTTCTCCTTTGATGTAGCGAATATCCGTTGAAAATTGAGCAATATAACTCAATTGTCTTGCTTTTCTGGGAGAGGCTTTGTCCAAGTCTTGTCGAAAAGCGTATGTGAGGGGTTCGTGGTCCGTATAGATTTCGAAAGGCCTTCCCTCTAGTAAGTATCTAAAATGCTTAACTGCACTGTAAATTACCAGAAGTTCACGATCGTACGTGCTGTATTTCCTCTGTGCCGGGGATAGAGTTCTTGAAAAGAAACTAAGAGGTTTTTTTAATCCAGCGATTTCTTGTTGAAGGACGGCTCCGATGCTTATGTCTGAAGCGTCCGTTACCAAACTCAGTTGAGCCTCTGGATCTGGATGTGATAAGAGAGTCACCGAACATAAGGCATCCTTGAGCCTGGAAAACGATTCACGACTTTCGTCAGTCCACTGAAGAGGTTTGGTGCTATTCTTTTTATGGCCAGCAAGTAACTTGGTGAGTGGTTGCTGTATGCCAGCGCATTTAGGAATGAATCTGTGGTAAAAATTTACCATTCCCAGGAACCGTCTCAGGCTAGTGGCAGAGCTAGGTTCGGGATAATTTTTAATGACATCGACTTTGGATGTACAAGGCTTCATTCCCTCGGAGCTGATTTCATATCCGAGAAATTGGATGTGTGTTACACCAAATATAGATTTAGAAAGGTTAATGCGTAGACCATACTCGTTCAGTCGCTCGAAGAGAAGGAACAGATGTTTTTGATGTGTCTCTTCATCCTTCGAAGCAATCAATATGTCATCTAAATAACAGAAAAGAAAGTCTAATCCCTGCAACACAGTGTTTATCAGACGTTGGAAAGTCTGTGCTGCATTGCAAAGGCCATACGGCATGAAGGGGAATTCGAATAGCCCAAAAGGCGTGGTTATGGCGGTCTTTGGGATGTCCGCTTCATGCACCGGTATTTGCTGGTACGCTCGCAGTAAGTCAATGGATGAAAAAATCTTAGCTCCATGCAGTATATAGCTACAATCCGTTAGAAATGGTATCGGATAACGATCTGGAACCGTAACGTTGTTAAGGGCCCTGTAGTCCCCGCAAGGTCTCCAATCACCTGATTTTTTCTGGGTTAGGTGTAGTGGGCTGGCCCAACTGCTCTTGGAAGGGCGACACAAACCTTGCTGTAGCATGTAGTCAAACTCTTTTCGAGCGGCCTTTAATTTTTCTGCGGAAAGTCTGCGCGCTTTACTATATACCGGTGGTCCCTGTGTGGTGATGAAATGTTCAATATTATGATTTACAATTTTAGTATTTACAATATTAGGTCTTAGCAGATCAGGGAATTTTGAGACTATGTACATATATGGCTGTAGCGTTTCTATTTCGGTGATGACTGGTCTTCTCGTTGAAAAAAACGTTCCCTTTGTTGACAGTTTTGTATTTCCATCTATTAGCATTTGATTTTTGCTGTCGATTAAAAGGTTGAAGTTTGCCAGAAAATCTATCCCGATGATTGGCTTGTCGACATCGGCTATTATGAACGGCCATACAAAGTCTCGTCTGAGGCCAAGATCGAGTCGTAACAGTTTCTGCCCAAAAGTTTTAATTTTCGAATGGTTTGCTGCAAATAGTTCAAATTTATGTACATTTTTTCTTTCCGTGAGCGTTGGAGGAATTACAGAAATCTCCGCCCCTGAATCTACCAGGAAAAGGGCTGCTGATGCTTTGTCACTAATGAAGAGGCGACTCAGCTCCGCCCCTAGTCTCCCTGTCGCCGTGGAAAGCCGGGGTATCAGTTTTCCTGCACGTCGGGGCCCTCACGCCGTAGCTGAAGAGACATACTGCATGGTTGTAAGCATTTATACGCTTTATCACCAAACTTTGAATGGAAGTAGCATATTCCGTGCTGATCAGAGGGTTTGCGGCTGCCAGATTTGCTGTGGCTCTTCCCACTATGCTGACGACGAGCTGAGGAACGTCCCCTTTTGTTTAAATTTTCCACCAGTTTTCGGAGATCTGTTATCTGTTTTTGGAGGGATTCCAAAGTAACCATCGACACATTAGTATGTGACACCGAAGCCAAATTGTAATTATTGGGTGATCGAAGGTCCCAAATTTTATCAGCCATGGTGGCCAGTTTATTTAAATCATCGTTGCTGACTGATAGAATGCTGCGCATGTCCATTGGGAGGCGTTGCAAAAACAAGGTTTTTAGAAAATTTTCACTAACCTTTTGGTCGGCAAGATTTCTCATTTCACAGAGTAAAATTGAAGGTTTACGATCCCCAAGTTCAATTTGGGTCAACAATTTTTGTGTCCTTTGGGATTCACTGTCTGCGAAAGTCGAAATCAGGCGATCTTTTATTGCATCATATTTGTTGTTGGGTGGTGGGGTAACTAAAATGTCCGTAACTTGCGCTAGGATTTCCGCCTCTATGGAACTGACGACTAGGTCGAATTTTGTTTCGTCACTTGTGATTTTTGCACGGCGGAACTGTGCTTCTAACTGCAGAAACCAAATCCTGGGATCAGGCTTCCAAAACGGTGGAACTTTCACTCCAACATGACCCACAAAGCAGGCTTGCTCAGTGCTTTCGGTTTCAGAAAGAACGTCCGTTGAAACGCTTTGTTTCGGAATTTCTTTATCAGTACTCATTTTCAATGCACAAAATAGTCCGGAGGTCACCACTGTAGCTTTAGTGTTGTTGTTGATTCAGTAAACACTATCATCTGACTCCATATTATTTATTAATGTTACAATGATACACACCAAATCAAACGCGTCTGTTCGATCGCCGAATTGTTTTCGTTCCACTCCTGCTCTCCGCTCGAGTTGAGTTGCTCGCTCGCAGGAATCAGTGACTTCACTTCACTACACACTACACACAGCCACTCAAATACATCTGAAGAAGGGGCAAAATGTCCAACCCCCATAGTGTCCCTTATTGTGAGGTTCTACATGCAAAATACGATAGGTTACACCAGAGCACGTTTACGCGGGGTTTTTTTCAATGAATTTTCAAAATTTTATATTTTAACTTAGGATTTTTTAGACATTGCGGTTTTATGAAGCAGTTAATGCAGTCAAAATTTGTATATTCTGTTGTTGCTCTCAGTTTGTGTTTTAAACCGTTAAAAAAAATTATTTTTGAGTTCAAGTCGGTTGCATAAACTTGCCCTGGACACCCCCGAGGCACGTTACGCATATTTATTTTGACACCTCACGTGGTTCCTGTTAGTATTTTGAACATAATGTCTTACCATCGTTAAAATAAAGCAAATTTATTACAGACTGAATAGTGTATAAAGTAAAAGCTGAACTGGCATGAAGATATGATTGTAAGCTATAAGATTGCAAGCTACATGATTGTAAGCTATAAGATACGAAATTGTAACGCAATTAAAAATTAAATGGTGGTTTTCAAAATTAAATAGCCTGAACATACTAAAAAGTTTTGAGACAGTTCGGAGCGAAAAAGACGTCAGGGCAAGTTTAGAAGTAAGACACAGTAAGAACGTGCGTAAAGGTGCTCAGACGTCAACGCGTAAACTTGCCCCGTCACCAAGTTTGATTTATATTTTACGTGCAAAAAATTTTAATATTATTTCAGTTCATACAAATACAATTCTCAAAAAAGTATGAAATTCTACTAAGTTTTATTCACAGGCGTCCCTCGTATAACACGGTACTTCTAGAACAAGGTTTCGATATTACACGGTACCAAATTTGCGATTATTATAATACGGTTTCGTTATTATGCGATTATTATTACACGGTAACAAATTTGGGATTATTATAACATGATTTCGATATTACACGGTACCAAATTTGCGATTATTATAATACGGTTTCGCTATTATGCGATTATTATTACACGGTACCAAATTTGAGATTATTATAACATGATTTCGATATTACACGGTACCAAATTTGCGATTATTATAATACGGTTTCGTTATTATGCGATTATTATTACACGGTAACAAATTTGAGATTATTATAACATGATTTCGATATTACACGGTACCAAATTTGCGATTATTATAATACGGTTTCGTTATTATGCGATTATTATTACACGGTAACAAATTTGAGATTATTATAACATGATTTCGATATTACACGGTACCAAATTTGCGATTATTATAATACGGTTTCGTTATTATGCGATTATTAATACACGGTACCAAATTTGAGATTATTATAACACGATTTCGATATTACACGGTACCAAATTTGCGATTATTATTATACGGTTTCGTTATTATGCGATTATTATTACACGGTAACAAATTTGAGATTATTATAACATGATTTCGATATTACACGGTACCAAATTTGCGATTATTATAATACGGTTTCGTTATTATGCGATTATTATTACACGGTAACAAATTTGAGATTATTATAACATGATTTCGATATTACACGGTACCAAATTTGCGATTATTATAATACGGTTTCGTTATTATGCGATTATTATTACACGGTACCAAATTTGAGATTATTATAACATGATTTCGATATTACACGGTATGAAACACATTATTCTTCATGCATGCTAGACCGAAGTTCGACTAAAGCTCAAAAACTTGTGAGCATATTTTCTAGGGAGTAGCATCAATCTGTTATGACTGTTCGCTCTTCAGTAATAATTCGTTTTGAAAAAAGGGCACTACGTAAACGTACCCCGTAAACGGTCTACCCTATATTATCTAAAGCCTCTTAATTTTATAAGTATTAAAGCTAAAACTGAACTCAGGTAATTTCACCTGCTTCCCGTAAAAAAGTCAAAAATAGAAAGCTTGTCAAATAACGTGGAACAAACATCCGTTCTCGAAGAATTACTGATTGGAATTTCTTTTAAAAGAATAACATTTCTTCCTGTTCTAAGCAAGGTTATTTTTTTCAATAAAAAATTCAAATTAAATATGCACAAAAACCTAAACTTTTAAACAATTAAATTTAAAAAAAAATATGACTTCATTACTTTAGATTTATAAGAGAAAATTCTTAAGTAAAAAATTAGTAAGCAAAATTAAAATAAATGTACGTAAACAAATTTTCAAACTATGAAAATGTCAAAATTGTGGTGAAAGTTTTTTTGAATTGAAAGATAGGCTTAGATAGTACTTTTTGTCTCTAACAAATCGTACAGCGCGTCCATAGCGCTCGAAAGTAAAATCTGCTTTCTACTCAGATTTTTTAAACTATTCAATTCCTGCAAGCGATGTTTAAGTCCCACTTCTAGTTTCCGAATTTGAGAACTCTCTCTTTCCTTGTGTTTATGAGCGCTAAGTCCAATATGTTACTTAATAATTACTACTTGAATACTTTTATAACTTCTCTGCTTAATCAATTTTACACTACTTGCCTTTATTACATTTGTTTTTTATGTTGCTCCCCCATATACATTTCTGAAGCTTTTATTATTTAATTGCATTTATTTTATGCATAAAGTTTAAAATCTAGCAGAGCGAAATAATATACAGCTAATAGTACAAGCGTTGCAAAATTAATTTCTAAAAGTACAGAATATGAATTCTTAAATGCACTAGTTCTGCTATTAATATTTTATTAGATAAAAATAATTTCAAACATGTTTATTAGTTTGATTAAGCTTAAATTTAGGCTTTCGAAACATAGTATCTGTTTGATTTTTTTATATCTGTGGAACAATCAAGATTGCGTATTGTTTTCACTTTTGAAATCCCAATCATTCCAAAGAAACAGATTGTTAATAGCAGCATGTTGTGAAAAATATAATTTGAAAGCAAGTTAAGAGTAATTTTATTTAGGAAAATTTTGTATAATACTCTATTGATCAATTTATTTACTTAGTTATTTGTATTTCTGATGATGCGATACCAATCGAAAGGTTGGACTTTTCTGTATGAGATGGATTTTTTATTCTTATTTATTTATTTTTCGGAGCGTCTGAGCTAGTTAAAAGAGCCACAAGTGTTGTAGCTTGAGCTCGAATTTGAAAGGATTTTCTTAATTGAAATTATTAATTAGCTTTATTGAATACCTTTTATTTCTTTATTATTACTTATTTGTTTATTTTATTTATTTATTTATTGCCGTTTTATAACATCCCCCCCCCCTTTCCTTCAGCGGGCTTTTTTTTTCACGGACTTTAACCTTTTTTGCATATTATTTAATCTTTTGTTTCAGAAAACGTTATTTGCGCAAGGAGTTTCTTGCTATTTCATAGAACTCACGGACGATTTTATTTACCATTTTTTTAAAGCATATCTCATAATTACCTTCATATGTAGTATGTTTCATTTAAAAATAAAACTGTGCACATTTCTTATTGCATTGGTAGTTCACTTTATTTATTTATTTATTTATTTTTTAATGTGTAGTGTTTCGATTGAAGTAGAGATTTTTTTTCGCATGATATTTTGCGTGAATGTAAAGTCTGAAAAAAATAGCTGAAATTTTTACAAAGCTAAAAATTTTAGAAACATGAAGTAATCTACTATGGAACAGATAATGTAATAATAGAAAGAGAAAACTAACGATTGATATAACTTCAGTAACATAATGTCTTAAAACTGCAATCCTTGATGGAGAAAAGTATAATGTGTCAGAAGCAAACTCATGGTTTAAAATGCATATAAAATCGTTATTGAAAGACTCAGATTTTTTTCTTATTTTTTCAGTTGACCTTTTTTTTATTTTCCTTTTTTTTCTATGGGTAGAAACGCTTTTTTAAAACTATCCGGGACAGAAAAATCGTGAATATGTGCAATTTTATTTTATCATTTAAAAAACTTTTCCGTTCTTTACTTCTTAAAAGGACGTTTGAATCTTGTTTCTATCGTAATTAGAACGAATAATTATTTTTGTTGCATGCATTTAACTAATATTATACTTAACTTTAAAACTTTAAACGCGTTTTCCTCCATCTTGCAATTTTTCCCGATTTTTTTGCATTCAAACTCTTATAAGTCAAGAACTGTAAGTAATGAATAAGATAAAGTAATGAAATTTGGAGCATATCTTTTTCAAACCGTGTACTACTTTTTATTTGTTAAGTTTGAAAAAAAAGTTTTCTGCCAAAAAAAAAAAGTATGATTTTTTTTTAAGTACCTTCGAATTTTTTAAAATCTTTCTTCAAATATGTTCTATTTTTTATTGAATTAATATTTTAAGAATAAAAATTAAAGTTTAGATTTTTGTGTATAATTTTTTGAAAATAATTTGAAAATTGACTAAGAAGATTTTGAGTTTAAGTGATTTAAAGCAACCCCATTTAAAAAAAAAAAGTTTCAAATATGAAAAAAAAGTTTAATATTTTTGTCATTATTTTGCTTATTAAATAGATGGTGAATCAGTGCAAAAAAATTTCAAAACTCTAAAGTGTTTAATTTTTTTTTTTTTCAAAATGAGTCCCGGACCCCCTTAAAACCAAAATTCTCTATCTTCATTTCACTGAAGCTCCCTCGAGCAAAAGAAAAGCATATTTCAATTCAGGGCAAGCAATTAAACTGTCAATAGGGCGAGCTTGTCTCAGATTAGCGCACCAGTTCATTAAAGTTGGACACGAACTGGTTCGCGTGATCCTACCAGAGTTTAACGGAGAAAAGTACTTTACATACTCGTTCAGTGAAAACTCTGAGCTAGGGCCGTGTACTCATTAATCAAATGTCCCTTAACAAATAGCTAATGGCATGAGCTCGTTCACAGTTACAGTGGCAGTTACAGCGAACTATGAATTGCTGAGTGATGCTCATAACTGAAAGGACGTTTTGGAACAACTACACGATTTAAACGTAGAATAGCAGCACTTTAAAATTTTAAAATTATTGCACAAAAAGTATTAATGTTACATTTTTTTTTCAAAAACATTTTTCCCAGAGACAAAGATTACCATTTTTGGATATTATCCGAATGTGTGACGACATTTATTATTATTTTTTCTCCCAATAAAACAAAAAAAAGCGCAACAGCAACAATTAATTTTCCAAAAACAAAAAAAAAATCGATTTTCCTGCCAACATAGGGTAGTTTGACCAATAAATAAACGTTTAAGATTAATTTATTTTTTAGAAATTCGTTATCTCGTTAAAACTGCAGAATTTGGCAAATTGTAATTTATGTGTGCAATTATTTAAACGAAGAAGCTGGGAAAACGTTTATTATGTTTTCTTTAGGTGTTTTGATGATTTAAATGAAAAGTGGTGGTGCAACCCCGTGAAACACACAAAATGTTCTTGCAGTTACCCAAGCTTTATATGCCCGAGGACTGCACCTCATTTTAAAATCATTTTCGCAGGCCAGAACACATGTAAGATTTCAAACATTCAATTTCCTAAGTAACATGGGAAAAATCTGTAAAAGGAATGAAATTTTGAAAATAATGGTTTTTAACATTACTTGATGTTCATTTTATTAATTACATCTATTTTCTGGAAACCACTGAATATTTGGCCCCAAATTTGTGATAATGCCCGTAATCGTGCTTTTCAACTTGTAACATTGAACAAAACAACGGGCCACACAGATCAGTTCTGTGGGCTGGATGTGGTTCGCGGGCCGTCGTCGGTAGATCACCACGGATCTCCGCCAGTCAGTGTTTGCGCTTATACATGCTTTCTCTAGTACCCACTTAGTACTTTCTGTGAAAAATAAATACGAATGCCCGGTAAAATCAAAATAAGGCCATGGGAAAGAAATTGCAGCAAAAGAATTTTGCTAAGTGGGTGTATGCTTTATTTTCGACGATTAGTTTTTTTAATTTTTTAACCTGATAAAAATACGGAAAATCTGAAGCAACAAAATATCATACATTTACCTGAACGTCGATAGAGCTGTTTGAAACTTTTAAGGAAAAAGGTTCCACGTTAAAAATGCATTACATGTCGGAGTGATTCAAACATTTTGTGACAACAGAACTAAAATTTGAAGGATTAGTCTAGTCGCTAGTATTTTACCTCATAGTAAGTGCTTTTGTAAAGAATAGGAAACTTAAAATTTTCTGCTTTATATAAATTTTTAAGAGAACGAACCAAATTCAAAAGAACTATGCAAGTGGCACTATGAAAGCAACTTGTCCAAAGTGGGTAAAATATTGCTTAATATATCAGAAATATGCCGGGCTACTTTAAGACAACTTAACAATTTCATGAAAGTTTTGCTTTATGAAAAGGATGGCTGCAAAGCTAAACATGACACTTAAAGTATCTAAATTTTGTGCTACAAAATGAAATGAAGGGAAACTTCTGTACAGTAACACGACTGCAATATTTAATGAAGAAATAAGAGACATAGAATTATGTGTAAAGCATTTTAGTATTTAAAAATATATTTACTAAAGCTTTATGTTATTTATTTAGCATTACTAAATACATAGTGACATTAAAGCATAAAACGAAGAGATCTATATTCTAGCTAAACAGCATGACGTAGATTCTTTAAAAGTTGAAGTTAAAAAAAATATCTAGAATCAATTGATTAAAAATAATTATTGAATGCTCAGCTTTTTTAAAGTTTCAAAATATAATTTAATTTTAATTCAAGAAAAATTTAGCAGAAATTATTGTCAGTTTCGAGCTTTGGTTTTTAAAAGTACCACGCGTAACCCTAATTTACAAATTATATTTCTTTCTCTTGTAGATTCTCTTTTTATTTATTTCTTCAGTTCGAGTGTTGCGCTGTTTTTTAATCTTTTTTTTTCTTACGTTTTTATCATTTTTTCCAATTAAAGATTGTTTTCAATTGAATTTTATTTTCAATTAAAACACTTACTAATTTCAGAAACAACAATTTTAATAATAATGATAATGACAATGCTGCTGATAGCAATAATTGTTATTATTCTAGGAGAAAATGTTAAAATAACTAAAAAAACTATATTTATAAATTAAAATGATTCAATGAAAACGATACTATTTGCAAAACCAAAGTTGAGAAGTTCACAATAATGCTCGTTCAGTTTTACACGAGCTTCTTCACTTATCATAAGTATCAACATCAAACCAAACCCAGGGGGGTGACACGACAGCTCATGGAAGCCACACACACAAAGCCAATTGCTCCCATCGCAGTCTTCCTAACCAAGGGCTCTGGGGCGCTAGGCAGATGTTCCGGTTAGGTGGTCAGCCTAAAGCGGAACCCTCAGGATTTAGTTCCCAAGCACGCTTGGTACTCATTTTATCGACCCACTGAAAAGATGAATGGCTGAGTTGAGCATGCCCGACCCAGGGATAGAACCCGGACCTTTGGCGTGGAAGAGCGAAGCCACTGAGCCACTGAGCCACTGGGCGTCTAAGTATCAACATCAGGAAAGAATGAAATTATTTTTTTAACCTAGTTAAACACAATCATTACTGCATTGAGAAATATATTTCTTGAAATTCCGAAACATCTGTCTGCAATTTTATCAAATGTATGCTTTTAAGGCTGTAACTTACTACAGTGTAATCCCATCGCAACAAATACAAATACAGCGAAACATCCATTTCAAAGAAATACAGTTTCAGTTCCAATTTTATTTCCATTGCATTGCTTGAATTTCATTACAACGAAATGCCCTATAAATGAACATAATTTGCGGTCCCTTGAAGTTCGTTGTAATGAGATTTCGTAATATTATTTTGATACATTTTTTTTTTTAAATTTCCGATGTCAACTTTGATACATAAAAAAGTATATTTCTTATCTCTAAACATAAAGTTCTATAGTTAAGTCATTATAATGTTTCTACAAAAATGAAATCGACTGTACAGAGTCGGTCTTCATTCATCACATTCTTAGAAAAACAATTTTTGTTTTTGTTTCTATTATGATAATTAACAGAAGGAAACCCAAATAAAAAAGATTTTCAAATACATTTTCTCAAAAAATGATGTATTTATATATTTATCCGAAAAGATAAATACAGGTAAATGTTTTTGTTTCTGAAAATTGTCAATAAAAACAAATATTTGTTACAATAATTTATGGTATTTCAGGGAGTAAACAAATTTTTAAATGCGGGTTTTAAGTCCCCACATAAGTATAACAAATGGTATTACTAATCTGTTAACTTGGACACATGTTTTCTATACGATTTCTTAAAACCAATCTAGCTGTTCCTGTTTTCAAAATGTTTTGCCTCATTACAAGCCTTTTAGGGCTGATAAAGTAATTTTCAAGTCATATTCTTTCAAAGAAAGAAATATTAAGTTTATTTCCATTAAAAGTCACTTCATTTGAACAAAAATAACTATCATAATTTTGTTATCCTATAATCCATGATAAAATGAGCGAGTTATATTATTGAATAAAAATCAAAAAGCTCTCAAAATACCTTTTAAGCATTAATGTAATTACCTTCTATTAGCTGAAAGATTCGGAAGACTTAAGCCCCCGGAATCGCATTTTCCGAAGAAACAAAACAAGATTATAGCTCTTTACTTGAATGATGAGATAAATTAATGTCACAATCTTCGGACGAAAACGAAGTTTTCTCCGTTTCATAAGTGAATTTACATTTTCCACGCGATGTCTTTTTAGACTACTTAAGTTCTGTTGCGTTCTTTAAAAGCTTTCAAAAGATTAACAATCTAAAAATTCCTGTGCTTTATCCACATAAAGTATTATAAAGTATAGTTCTATAAAGTATTCGTTCGCAGAAACTTTTTTTTTTATTTCAGTAAAAGTATTTATGATTTTTCACATCACCCCAGAAACGTTAGGAGAGCATTCGTCGTCAACAAAAATCTCTCAAACCAAAGATGTAGTAAACAGATATAGAGAAATGTGGGTCAAAGTGATATAGTTACGATTACTATAGTTTATTTAATCTTTTTCTAAAAAACAAATAAGAAATTTGTTTCGAAAATTACAGTACATTTAGAAAGCTCAATGTATTTTATAATCTAACTTGCATTGATGCATTACTTTTTTATTTTTGGCAGAAAATGTGCACTTTCAAAAGAAAGAGATTCCCTTTTTTCGTAGGCCAAAGCGAAAAAAATAAACTTTTACTAATGAAATATTTTGTATTTAATTAATGAAAAATAATTTGTTCAAATGAATGAGTAAATAAAAGAATGATTGATAAAAATAAATAGAGATAATGAAAAATAAACAATTAAATAATTAAATGTGTAAACTAATGTATGAGAAAAATAAATGAATGGAAAAAACAGCGAACGAATAAGAAAATGAGTAAATACGAAAATAAGTCAATGAATAAGCAAATGTGCATTTTTAAATGATGAAATGCAAATGAATTGAATTCATTTGCCTAAATTTTATAAATTAGAGCAAATTAATAAAATTATTTGCCCGAATTATTTAAAAAAAATTAATTTTCAAATTAATAAATTTTAATCAATCATGTAATTAATGAAGGCCTATGATCAAATAAGTAAACTATATGAATTACTTTACTTTGCCCCACCCACTTAGCCCCAGGTGAACTTGAAAAATAAAAATGAGCCTAATACCTGTTTAAAAAATGAAGACTAAGCTGGATCCTAATTAACATTTAAAACGTTATTATAGGTACAAACAATTTTTAAATTACAAGAAAATCTCAAAATATGACTATCAATTTTTAAAAATTGCTTGTATTATCACACGCTTTAATCTTTAGCGGTAAATTTCTGACTAGAATATTCTACTACATGACTTACAACATAGTTAAAATACTATCAGATATTAGGTACTAAAAACAGATAAAATATATCACAGTTACACTCTGCTCCGTTATTTCACTTGCCCCACATTCCCCTACAATTATTACACGAAAAATTAAAATTAACTAGAAGACAGGTATGTTCGTGTTTCCCTTGGCTTGCTTATCGAGTACTATTAAGGGATACTGGACACCAAGGTCGGATACATAATTTTTTCAAGGAGGGGTCGACTGATTTTTTTTTACTTACCTCTTACTACATATCTGATTTGCCCAGACTTGAGGGGGGGCTGCTGCATAATTGTAATTCAAAACAACTGAAACATAGAGTTTGGCTAAACAGAGACAGAAGGACCCAACCTTTCACTTTCCTTTTTCATTACCACAGGTATTCTTAAAATGCGTTTTTCGGACTTTCATTTCGAAAAATTGCCGCTGCAGGGTCCCTCAAGGGAGGGGCGATCGCCCCCACGCCCCTCCCTTGTATCCGTCCTTGCTGGACACAGTTCAAGTCCCTCCAAGTGCCATGTGGTCGGGAGTTAGGCGCAAAGTCCTTCATATAGGGACCGTGGTGGCCTGATCGCTGAGGCATCGTACTTCTGATCGGAGGGTTCCAGCTTAAATCCTAGCCGGTCGAAGATTCACCATCTTCATTAATGATGCCTGGGGGACGCTAAATATGCTCGTGGTCACAAAGACATCCAAGTGAAACGATAACTGTGGGGGATGCTGGGTTTCTGGTCTGGTTTAAAAAAAACCAGAGCTGCCTTCAGGGTCACATCCAACTGGCTAAACCAAATAGTGGTGTGGTAGGTACATAAGACCCTGTAGTGAAAAGTCCTTCATACAGAATATCTAGATCTTTTTCTCCATACACTGTAAAAAAATTCCGAAACGTTACTGGTTATTTCCGTGGAACGTTTCGTGATTTCAGAGGTTTTCACCTATTTCCCCAAAAAATCAAGTATATTCGCAAAAAAGTTTCCTGAATTCCTAAAAGATGCACGAATGCAGACTTTGCACTGGTGTGAATTTTTTTTTTTTTTTTTTTTTTTTTTGCTACCAGTTTAAATATTGACGGAGCGTGTTTATTAAGTGTATCGGCTTTAGATTGTTTATGGCCCTTCCGGATTGACTAAGCTTCCAATGGGAGCAAATAAGTTACTGGATAGCTACAGCTTTGCCGAGACAGGAATTGCAGGCAAGAAACTTGCTTGCAATTTTCGCGTAGCTTGGCCGTGGCTGCTCTAATATTTCTGGAGCTTTCTTGGTGAATCGGAAAGGTTCTAATCGAATAAATTAAACCTATTTAATTTTTCTAGATAGTTCACGACTGGCTTTAATAGGGGAGATTTCTTAATATTTCAGAAAGGTTACTGACTTTTATCAGAAAACGTTCCTGGTTTTTGTAAGATATGTTACTGACTGAAATTGGGCACATCAGCTGCCTATTATTTTCCAGGAACGTTTCTGAATCGTTTTTATAGTGTATGAGAATTTACTATTTACCCCTCGCAGTAGCGGATTTACTGGTTAAGGGGGCCTGTCACAATGCACTATTGTTTTCTGGAGATCCCCTTTGTCTATCACAGGAACTTTGTAAAGCATTTTTTATGCGAGTTTTCGAATCTCCTACGGGACCCCAAAAGGCATGGGGCCCCAATTGCAATTACGACATGGTAAATCTGCCACTGCTGCTCCGTTGTAAGTAATCGCACAAAATTTAGGCTTCAAGTACGCAAATAATGCTGAAGAAAAGGTAAGTGAGAAGATGACGTCACGTTGGCACATTAACTTTTCTTACTTGCGAGAAATCAAATTAAAATTAATTTTAATTTATGGTCTAACTTTTGATCCTAAAATTAGTGCCTCATTCGATGGAATAATGTCCACTTCGAAGTTCTCACGCAATTAAATATGACATTACGTTGAAAGAAACTTCTAACCTCCACAATCAGAAGTTACTTTTTATATCAGTCTAGCGGTACTCCGCACGGCTTTGCTCGTAGCCGAAAATTGAAAGGTCATTTGGTTCGCCTGTATAAAGATGAAGTCTCGCCAATATGCTATATTAATTTGCTCGTAGATCTTATGGTAATTGACTCATCCATGTCATGGTAATTCGCTCGGTATTTCTACAGAGGAATTAAATCCACCAATGGTAGCTTAAAATTGGAATAGAAAAAAAAACAAAATCAAATTTTCGAAATATCGCTTCGGGGTGCACACGCCTATGCTACAAATTAATTGTGTGCCAAATTTCATGAAAATTGGCCCAACGGTTTAGACGCTATACGCGTCACAGAGATCCAGACATCCAGCTTCATTATTAGTAAAGATAAAGAAGAGAAGTAAATTAAATCATTAATTAATGAAGCATTCTTCGATACCACAATTATTAAAGAAGAGAATATAATATGAAGTCTCCTACACAAGAGATCGATTTAGAAAGCAATAATTTAAAGTGCATCTTATTTTTATTTTTATTTTTTTATTTATTTATTTTTTTATTTATTTTATTTTTTTTTACGTTACCGAATTTTGTGATTTATTCTGGTTGATGAGGTCAGTTTCGAAATATAATCTTACTAAATGATACCAGAAAGGACTTTTCTTCTACGCAATAAGTTCGAGATGATTTTTATAAAAACTACGGATCCTACAAAATGCCAGAATTTGCTTGTGAAATTTGGTATTGGTGAAATATGACATCCATAAGTAAGAAACTTGCTGCATTTTTATTAAAGAAAAATTATTTAGTCGTAAGAAACAGAATTTCAAAAATGATATCAATAGTATACAATGTATAATCATTCTGTTTGCTTTCATTTTCGAATTTGCTTTAATTCAGTGTTGCAGCAGATGTTTTGTTACTATATGCAGAGCTGGATCAATCCAAGATGGTGACAAAATCCATGTAAAAGTTGATGCCCCTCTCGTAAGAAAATCCGCAAATATTGAAATCAATTTTTTAAAAAAGGAGGGAAAAGAAAAGAAATACCTTATTTTAGTGTCACTAAAACTGCGATGCCCATGTCCTCAGATCTTCAGGACCGTGCGTTAATCAATCCCTGACTTCGTATGCTAAAATATCATTTGTCCTATGTTAACATGAAATAGTTTAAGACTTAACCAATGACCATTTGGTTTTAAGTTTTAGTTAACTGAACAACAACAAACTTTGGGGTTATTCTATTCCATTAAAAGCAACAAAAAAAAAAGATTAATGGATGAGCAAGCTATTCATTTAGTCTGCTTCGAAAGTTTTAAGGAAGCGTACCATTACCTCAATGTATTGTTTGTTTCTTGCAAAAGAAGAAGGGTCAACAAACGTGTTTCTTTCGAACCATTGGTTATGGGAAAAGTTTCCAGTAAACAACACACAAAAACAAATTCTTTTTTCAATATTAGTCAATTTTTGTTTCTCTCAGTAAAAAAAAGGAAATAAAAAGTGCTTAGTATATTTTTCTTAAAAAGCATTTTTTTCTGCTGTAAATTACCGCTTTGGAATGCTACTGTTGTTATTATGATTTGTTCCGACTGCTTCGGAAATCCTGACGTTGTCTTTTTTTTTTTTTCGTTTATTTATTTTTTTCTCGTTTCTTGGGCAATTTTGTTCAGACGAATACGAAATTTTTTGTAAAAGGCTCTGTGGAACACCCATATTATGTAGTTCAAAGGACCATGTAAATTGAAATGCTTAACATGTTTTTTGTTGAGTAAATGATTGATTACTCTTCAATAAAAAAATGTTCGTTTACTCAAGATTATTTTCCATCTTACAGACCATTCACATAACTTTTTATTTGCTAATTTATTTATTTTTTCGTGTCAAAATGAAGAACTCGGGAAAAATGTGGCCCTACTTCAAAAAAAGCTTTTGCCCCTTAAATTGGAAAAATGTCCAATGAATCTTATTACATGTTTTGTCATTCAGTTTTATAGACCTTTCTTTTTTTGAGCAATCACGATTGCTTAATATTCTCACTTGACTGTTTTGATGTTCTTTGATTTTATTTTCCCACCGCCACCCTCTGCACCATCACCATCGACCGGCTCCTCACGATGCTGCTCCTATAGCAAAAGCCGTCTTTAGGTTGCATCCATGTCCTACACACACGCATACACACGCACGCACGCACATATGCACACACACGCAGGCACACACATATGCACACAAACACATACACACACAAACACCTACACACATACACACACAATTACATACAGACACATACACATGCACACACACACAAACACATACACACACACAATTACATACAGACACCTACACATGCACACACACACATACAAACAACTACCCGCACATTCATGCCTGCACACAGACACAAACACATATGCCTACACACACATACACATACCCCTACGCTCAACACACAACCCCCCCCCCACACAAACACACACACCTACATATACACACTCGTGATTGCGAAAAACATAATTTGAATTCAAGATGTCAAAATTCATTCCCCCCCCCCCCCTTTTAGAGAACCGTTAGATCAGATGCTACGCTACATGTAAACTTTATAGTCAAATAAATACTAACTTTAAAATGCATTTACCGAGTAATCACACAGCATAACGTTCGTATTAAGTAAAAACAAGACTTTACATTTTTTGCAGACATAATGAGCTAGTAGCTGAATGTGAAGCAATAGGAAATAACGGGCCAAAGTGAAATCATAAAATATTTTTACAGTATGTAGCTCCACCTATCTAGCAACATGTTATCTATATTCTTAAACATATAAATGATTCCAGTCAAAGCAAATGCGCTCTAAAGATCAAAGTTATTCAATAATACGAGTCATTTTTAAAATTTGATGCTCATTTATGTACAGGTGACCCTCGTACAACACGGTACGAACACTGTTAAAAATTTTCCGGAAAATTTACGGTAATTGTTACTGGCATCCATGTTGCCAGTAACTATTACCGTAAAAATCAAATGTTACTGTAAAATTTTACGGTATCCTCAGTAGGCCGCAGCAACCAATTGGCCCTGGGATCGCTTATTTCTCCGGTATAAATTACCGTAAAAATCAGCTATGCGTTAGTCCGTCATTTTACAGTAACAATTACCAGAAAATCTTCCTGAATTTTTAACAGTGAAACTTGAATTTATTGCCTCACGGTTTTGAAATAGCACGAATATTAAAAGATGAAATTTCATTTTTGTTTATTACACTGTTAAAAAATGTATCATAATAACTTTAATAAGTTTTTACTTTTTTTTTATGAAACTTATTCGAAAAAATCTCCATCTCCGACTCGAAAGTTTGATTCCCCCGTATATCACTAATTTTTAACTACTTTATTTTTCTCATCAGAGTTCTAAAAACAAAAAGATAAAAATAATTTCGTTTCCAATGCATTGTAAGAATAAAACATTAGCATTAAACATTAGGATAAATAGACTAATTCTATTCGTTTTATTTTATATTTTGTTTCGTTGTTGCTGCTCAGACAAACTTTACTACTATAGAAAAGCTCAGATTGTTTTTTCTGATAGAATGCGTTTTGTTCTTAGGGAAGAAATTCAATGAAGTTTTTTCGTGTCGTTCTTAATAATTTGAACGACATTTGAGGCATGGAAAATAATTACAGTGGGTGGTCAAATTATTAGGGACACTTCGGTAATTCTCTTATTTTCAAGTTTCCGCTCTTTCTTTTTTTTTTTTTTAAGAAATAAACACCGAACCACATTATTTTAAACTCTGCATAGCAGCTGGTATCATTGTTGTTGTTTTTTAGAAATGGCAACAATAACAGACTGCGTCAGTTAACAAATATTTGAGGTTACTTCAGTTTTAGTCTCTAGTGAGAAAAACTGCTGTTGTCGTGAGGTTATATTAAGTATTCTAGAATTATTTCTTCGAAAGTTTTGGTGTTTTTGGTATAACTAATACTTACGTAACACTTACTAATGACGCAATTTTGCTTCAGTTTGCGATTAACTTTCAGTATTTGATTTAAATTATTTCTTGATACTGTCAAAACTGTTTTTTAAGACTTGGCGAAACTTCAGATGCGTCCCATAGAAAATGTAGGGAAATAAAAGCATTAATTCTCCTTTACATTTATTCAGAGCTATTGCAAATTTAACAGGTGTTTCTAAATCAGTAGTTGCATGTATCAAAAAATTCAGTTGGTCAAAACAAGTCACTGAAAACAGATACTGTCGGTAAATGTGGCAGAAAATGCATCACTACACATTGTACCGGCCGCAGATTCTGGGATATGTGCTCTTCAGACATTTAATCTTCACTACAAAACAGTCTCGATGGAATAGCTCCCCCAGGCGGCGTTTGATCCCTCCTGAAAGACTACAGGTAAAAAAAAAAAACTTTTGCCAACCAAAACCTATGAAACATTTAACTAATACAAATACAAATACAAATGTGACGACCAGCAACAGGCTCTGGGCCCAGCTAGGCTGGTCCTAGTCAATTAATTAGTCCCCAATGAAGATCAATGGCCCTCTTAAAGCTATCCACTCCCTTGCTTGTTACCGCCTCTTCCGGTAAGCTATTCCAAATGCCCACGACCCTGCTAAAGTAGTAGTTTTTCCTGATTTCCAAGTTAGCCTGAGATTTAAATAGCTTAAAACAATGACCCCTTGTCCTGCTTTCCCCGCAAAAATTTAATCCATTTACATCTTTCATTTTGATAAATTTAAATAACTGAATCATGTCCCCTCTGACTCTCCTTTGCTCCAGGCTATACATGTTAAGCCTATTAAGTCTGGTATCATAATCTAAATCTGAGAGTCCCCTTACTAATTTAGTTACCCTTCTTTGAACCCTTTCCAATACAAAAATATCTTTCTACAGATAAGGCGACCAAAACTGAACAGCATACTCCAAATGAGGTCTTACTAAACTCCTATATAAAGGCAGAAGAACTTTCTTAGATTTGTTAAATTGAAATTTGGTACGCAGACTCCTAGCGGGGTTTAGTTGTGCACCTTCCCTTTTGGTTGCATTCGGGTGTTAATCAAAATAATAACATTATTTGTTAACAGCAGTACTTACAAATAGTACTTAAAATATTCCAGTCCTCAACAGTAATTTTTACTTCCTTTTACAAAAAAGTAAGTATTGTATTCGCGAGAAAATTTTCACTCAAAATTTGGCCTTAATTTCCATTTTGCTCAACCCCGAATCAATGTTGAGTTTTTTTTTTTTTTTCTGACCCGACCACACCCAAATAACTGCCTAAGAACGTATAAGCACTCGAAATATCCATTTTGACATTGCCCGAGTTAATTGCAAGGACTTTTCTCGTGACGTCCGTATGTACGTATGTATGTCGCATAACTCAAGAACGGTATGTCCTAGAAAGTTGAAATTTGGTACGCAGACTCCTAGCAAGGTTTAGTTGTGCACCTCCCCTTTTGGTTGCATTCGGGTGTTTCTAAAGAGGTCTTTTGCCCCTTTTTGGGGGGAAATCATTGTTAATTTCGATGTATACTCAAGTGGTGTTATAATTTGGTGGACTCTTGGCGATATATTGCCAGTCTTTTGGTCGCCGAGTTTTGTCGCCAAGTTTGGCGGTTTTTTTTTTTTTTACTTATTTGTATTCTTTTTTTTTAATCTTGTTTTAATTTGGCCGTTGGTGGTGATATTTAGAGAGTAAACTATTGAATCACATTAAAATTGCCAATAATGGTAAAATGACATTAAAATTGGTGTAAAAGGAAGTCATGTGATGCACACATCAACTCGTTTGGGTCCCCCCCCCCCCCACTGTAGGCGCTTTTTCTTAACCTCGGTGCGGTGTGTTTTTTTGACGGCTGGTGACCCATTAGTTTCTTTTCGACCAATCACCTCCCGAAAGTTCCTGGCGGAAACTTCAGTGCCATATTCATTCATCATAATTGTAGTGAGACGGGCTCTACTCCTTTTGTGATTTTTCAGGTAAATATCACTGAACCTGTGGCCTCTACGAGCATTAGTGATGGGTTTCAGCCACATTTTCATAAGCGATTCACTTTTAGTGACATGTTTTGGTCAGTTTAAATTTGGATATGACCAAGTATTGACCTAAAAACACCTGTTATACTTGTAATAACTATCTGGTATGTGTGGAGGGGAGTAGCAATTCTTGTATTTCCCTACATTTTCTACGGGACATATTTGAAGCTGTTCCATTCTTAAAATATCTGTTTTGACGATATCACGTTAAAATACAAATCTAATGTTAAACTGCAACCACAAACTGCTGTACAAAAACTTTATTAATAAGTATTACTTGCTTATTAACTCTATTGCAGACCCCAAAACTTACATAGAAATATTTCTATAATCGTTAATAATAACCTCACGACAACAGCTGTTTTTACACAATACAGACTAAAACAGAAATAACGTCACATGTTTGCAAAATGAAGCAGACTCGTAGTGTTGCCACTTCTAAACTAGTATGTTGTGGCCATCACGAAACTTTGTTCTATATTTTTCTTTTTTTTCTTCTGATCCCCTCCCCATGCTTGACGAGGAAGCAATATTCCCAACAAAAACAAAATTACACATGCAAAAACTTGACGACCATCCCAATGTCTGAACTATTGCAAAAGCAAAGCAAAGAGCGAAAATTGAAAGTTATTTTAAAAGCCTTGCTTCAATTAATTACAAATATTTTATTTGTTAACAAACATAAGATGGCAACAGTTAAAAATTTTAAATCATTGAGATAATATTTCCGATCATTTCCATGCAATTAAAATCACGAGAAATACGCAGACGACAATCTATTACGATTTATCTTTCTTATTGTTGCATTAATAAAGCTATTTTTGTTCAAAAAAAAATCAACACCTGTTGGAGCGATTGGCGTCAAAATTGAACCAAAGCCTGTTTACATATGGATTCACATATATTCCAAATTTCAACCAGAACGTAGCATTACTTCTTGAGATAGGGCACTAACAATGGGAAAAAAAGAACGGGCCGATTGCGCTACCCCCCTTTTTAGCTGTTGACACCAAAATAAAATCAGCTCTTATACCCACTAAGGACTACTTGCCGATAAATTATTCTTTCATTCCGTTCATTATTTCTTGAGATACAGCAGTCACAATTGACGACAAAAAACGTTCTATAGCTCAACCCCCGTTTGAGTTATTGACACCAAAATTGAATCAGCACCTGTTCCTGTTAATGGCAACATATGGACCAAATTGTGTTTGATTCCGCCAGTTACTTCCTGAGGAATAGCAAGCACGCGTAACTCAAAAAACATCCCATTGCTCCACCCCCCCTTGGAGGAATTGGCGCCAAAAACCAATGGGCATAAGTTCACATAGGGGCATACCAAATTTCGTTCGATTTCATGCGGTAGTTTTTGCTGTAGAGCGGCCACAAAAAACTGGTCACACACACACACACACACACAGACATTTTCCAAAAATAGTCGAAATGGACTCAGCACACCTCAAAACGTTCGAATCCGTCAAAATTCGAAATTCGAAAATTTGCACGAATCCAATACTTTCTTCTATATATTAGATATAGAAGAAAGTAAAAACTATTATAATGATACCAGCAGTAATGCAGAACAAAAAAATATGGTTCGTGGTTAGTTTCTTCAAAAGTGAATCCAAACTTGAAAATACGAGAATTTGAGAAGTGTCCCAAATATTTTGGCCAACCACTGTAAGTTGTATCGTTTATAGCAACTTCAATTTTGAATCAGTTGAATGTTTTGGTTGCCAGTTTTCGTTCATATGTTCTATTGAGCCGAAATTTCAAAGATTATAAAATTTGCACTTTAGGACTTGGTTTCGATACAGCACAGTACGCATCCTTCATTCACATTATTTCTAAGTATCGTATAACACGATTATCGATATAACACGAAACAGGGTTTCGACACAACACGATACATATTGGCATGATATTTACTATGTTCATGATTAATTAGTTTTAAAAATAATTTTAAAAGTTATTTATAAAACAAAGGCTCGTATAACACGGTTTTGATATTACACGGAAGGAATTAACCGTGTAATACAATGGATACCTGAATATAGCATTTCAAATTAGCATCAACTTTTAACAGATAAAAATAAACTATAAAATGGAGCTAAAAAACAAAGGCATTGAATTATGTTGCAGAAAATAATGCAGCAGAAGGAATCTCAAATCATTTGGGATGAGCATCCGGGTGCCAATTATGTTTGACTCTTCAGTAAGTTCTAAAAGCAATTGCAGATGTTAAGCCAGTTCATATTTTTGAAATAAAGTCTTATCAACGCAATTGTAGGTCATCTCTTATTATCTTAAGGGGAGGTTGAGATTCCGAACTTTCTATCAGAGATTGTTTTGACATTGAATATCCAAAAACGAAATTTTAAATGATCTTTGATGACGTTAGCTTTTTGATGATTCACAAATGAGGCAAAGAGAAACAAAGGGAATCAAGTGGACTATTTAGAGCTTCGAGTAAATCGCGTTTGAAGTTCAGATCTTATACAGACTTTCATAAAAAAGTATTTTTAAATCATGCTGTACAGCAGCGCCTACCAGAGCTACTATATAACTGTCTCAAATAGTACTTCTATGTGATGTAGTATACGTAGTAAACGACGTAAGTAATAAAAGTCAAACGCCCCTCTCTTGAAATATTTTTGGATATGTCTTTGGTCTTTGATTAGCATCAGATGTCAACTTTTGCATTTCCTTTAAAATGTTGTTTGTACAGTTAATGTTGCATGCAAAGATTTTATTGCCTCAAACAGGAATAAATGAGATTTAAGAAAACTTCCTAAGATCAGCCTTATCAAATTAAGAACAATAAGCGTTCATTGATTGCTTCAGAACATCTTAAGAGAAAACAGTTTTTTGAATAACTTAGATTTCGTGTAGTTCGAAGATTTTTCATTTCTTATTTGAAATCTACTTAACGGAACTAAGCTAAAAAAAGGGCTGTAGTTGTATTTCTTCAAAGTTTGAAAACAAAAACTAAAATATCCCTGCAGGAGAAAATTATTTTCAAATTTGTAATGACTTTGAGTGTAATCCTAATACTGTAAAATGTAACGTCTTATGATTGTTTTAAATCCCTTTCAGGATTTGGTTTCTGTCATCTTGGATCTTCTTGGAGTGAAGAATATTTCCCAAGTGTGTCATCAGAAAAGAAAACAAGGAGCTTAACGGATCGCCGGGATTTCTTTCCATTGGAGTTGTTCGAAAAGTGTTAAGTATCTAGTCCATTACCCCACTCTATTGTCTGCTGCGAACAAAGAAAACAAGCTCATCCAGGATGAAATATTCCTTACAAGCCATTTAGCAAAAGAAGAAGGAAATGGCGGCAATCAGGAAGACAAAATTCGCCAACATTTACACCCACGCTAGTAAAATCGGACGCATGATACTTGATATCAGAGGCGGCGATCGGAACTGAAAAGTGGGGGGGGGCAAAAAAAGTGACAACTAAAAACCATAGGATTTTAGAGGCAGCAAAAAAAAAATGAAACAATAAAAACAAAGAAAAAATAATACAAAATTTTGCTAAGGTTGGTTTTGAGAGCATATGAGAGGTAATTGATGCAAATCTAGCAGCTTAACTTACGTTTCCCTTAAGATTTTGATGAATTATATACACAAAAAATGCCCCGAAGAAACACTAAGACATGAATCAGACTTATACTAAGCAATAAATAAATACCTTTGTTCCTAGGAATAACAGGAAATAGCCAACGTAGCTTAGCACAAATAAGCAGATCACAGAATACACGTGTTTCGGGGTTTCAAGGAACCCCCGTTTTCGGTTCAAAGGTGTGAGCTTCTAGATGTAAAGACATCCAATAAAAGCCTTTTTAGGTCCATTTTTCACAACGAAAACGACATTTAATGACCTCTAAAGATTCGAAGGTCAAGATTAGAGGTAAAATAAATGGGATTTTAAGCATATTTCTTATGTAGCTTTTAGGAATATGAGCTTCAAAAAAATAATAATAAATGGTAGAGCAACGGTTTTCTAAAATACCCCATGAAGCAATATGAATTGACCCTTTTGTGTTTTTTCTTAATATGTATACCTTTTTCCCTTGGTTCTAATCCAGTACCAGAAGTCTAATAAAAGATCAAACCTTACTTTTTAATCTTTCATAAACGAGCTGATGTGTGCATCACATGACTTCCTTTTACTCCACTTTAATGTCATTTTCTCATTATTGGCAGTTTTAATATGATTCAATTGTTTACTCTCTAAATATCACCAACAGTGGCCAAACTGAAACCAGATTTTAAAAAAAAAACAATAAATAAATAAAAAATTGCCAAATTTGTCACCAAGTTGGCGACAAAACTTGGCGACCAACAGACTGGCGATATATCGCGAAGTGTCCGCCAAATTATAACACCACTTGAGTTTACATCGAAATTAACAATGATTACCCCCCAAAAAGGGGCAAAAGACCCCCTTTAGGACATCCGAATGCAACCAAAAAAGAAGGTGCACAACTAGAACCCACTAGAAGTCTACGTACCAAATTTCAACTTTGTAGGATATTCCGTTCTTGAGTTATGCGACATACATACACACATACACACATACGTACATACTGACGTCACGAGAAAACTCGTTGTAGTTAACTCGAGGGTCGTCAAAATGGATATTTCGGCTGTCCGTACGTTCCTAGGCATATATCCACGCGTGGACGGGTTGAAAAAACACTCAACATTCATTTGGGGATGAGCAAAATAGAAATTAAGGCCGATTTTTGGTGAAAATTTTTTCGCGAATACAATACTTCCTTTTTTGTAAACGGAAGTAAAAAACGAACAGTAAATTTAGATTGCTGTTAAAATACGTTGCTTTAAAAACAAGACAACCAGTTGATTAAAAGGGCAGGTAAAAGAGCAAATTGATTTTAATTCTTAGCTCTATAAGCAGACGATAAACATATGTTGATACTCAACTAACGACTTTACCCAGAGTTCAATGGAGTATTTTTGCTACTGAAAGCCTTCGACGTCAGAGGATGAATTTTTAAAACGCAATTTCTTTCAGAAACAATCTACTTTAAAATAAACACAATTTAAGAAACGAAAGTAAGGAATCGCGGAATTGAAAAAGAATTTTTAGTTGAATGGGTTCATTGTCTCTGACAGTAAAATTTATTTTTCCTTTGGGAAGCATCTATATTTATATTCTTTTCACGTAACTGGAAAAAAAAAGGGCTACATTTTGTAGTGTTCCTTGGCAACGGGTTTGATTTTTGCTTTAATTTTCTCTTAGTAGAAAGCACACAATATGCAGCATAATACTAATAAACAGTTACGAATCTTAATTTTTAAGCATGAACGTATATTTTCAATGGCGGATGAAAATTCTAAGGGAGTAGATCTTTTATTATCATTTCTGTTTGTTTTAAAAGTTATGCGCAGTTTTTGCCGTGCATCAAAGAAAACAAGAAGCATGAAATTTCTGAGCCAACAGCGACTACAGTTTTATTTCGAATGTATATACAGTTGAAATTTACACAAAAGAAACATAAAATCAATTGACAAATAAAACAAGTGTTGCCACTCTTTGGCTGCGTCTTTACTTGACGTAAGGAATAGAAATTGAGTTAGCATAGAGCTATAAAAACACAGTTAATGGTCTAACAAGTTCCGATAAAATAATCTTTATTTTAGATACCCGGCGAAGTTATTTACCTTTCAAAATATAAAGAAGTCACTCTCACTTTTAACCAATGGGGAGAAATGGTGTTGGGTTTTTTTAATAATACGCACAGCTGTTAGCAAAGTATCCGATTTTTTTTTTTTTTTTTTGTGAAAATCTGATGAATACGAATCAAGCGCACTTGCATGATTCAACTATGAATCTTTCTGCTCACGCGTGATTTTTTTTTCCGTCCGTCAATAGTTCGTCCAGTCGCTGGCAAGCAGAGTTTGACTGACGTCAAGCGTAGTGCTCCCGTCGGACTTTTAAATTTTATGTAAAATGTCAAAATGACTCGCTCAAAACTAACCGTTCAATCATCTTTTACGTTGACCATCGAATGTGCAATCTACCGATATTCTTTTCTCGAAACGAAGCAAGCATTTTTTTTTTTTTTTTTCATTTCTGCAAACATTAGTTACGTTCGCTCTACGCTTATAGAAAGAGAATCCCGAAAACAATGGTTTAAATTTCCGTTGTAGAAAAACCCTTTTACCGTAAAACATTCAATAATAGCTTGTTCTTTTCGCTTGATTATAAATCTACAAGCACAATCCCTAAAAAATCAAATTCGTGAAAAAACCGTAGAAAAGATGAAAGTTTTAAAGTTTAATTAAAAAGGTTTTTTCTTAACGAAACTCGTTGCTATAAACATAGCATAAGAAATTAACTCTGCTATTTCCATAAAAATGAAATTCAAAATAAAAATTCTCAAATTTTTTTTGTTGTTTTGTACAATTATAATCAGTTGGGTTCATTGGAAACAAAATTCCAACACTTTAACTTAAGATTCTTTTATTCGATAAATTAAGAGATAAGATGATGTATGTTTCATTTAAGGCCATTTTTTAGTGAAAAAAATCTATTATACATTTACTTCAGCCTGTTTTCATTTACTCCTGAAACTAGGGGTTAAGTTTAGACAGTAATTTTCTTCTCTATGACGTTGCTCCAGGTCCCCGCAAGACCTTAGGGCCTTTAAAAATTCTAGAGCATCGATAATCAGCCTGTGGTTTACAGCGGTGCTTAAAAATGTAATCTGAAATCACTCACTGGGGAAAATCTTCCAAACATAATTTATGTAAATACGAACAAGAATGCCTAAAAATTACATCCAAATCTTATGTACATTTTCATCAAAAAAAATTTTAAAAAGACGTAGGGGAGACCGGGACAAGATGACTATGTTAACTATTTTTGTTGTTTATTAATTTATTTTTAAGGATAGTAAAATGAATTTCACATGAGCTGTTATAGTAGTCCTTTGTGGTATTAAATATATTACCATTTAATTTTTCAAATAAAAATGACGGAGGATATTTATATTTTTTCATGACCTTAACAAATTGTCATCCTCCCCCACTACTGGGGCAAGATGACTTTGACCTTGGGGCAAGATGACTACGTTGAAAAAGGGTTGAACATATTTTATGTTTTGATTATGTTACCTAGTTTTAAAATTGATTACTGTGTTTTTACATCTTACATAGTATCAAATTAAGCGTAACGCATTGGAGCGTTGAAGTGTTAAAGTTGTGCAGCTAACTATAGACACTCTTGACTATTATAGCACTGGGTCCGTTCTTCTGTTGGAGGGTCACAATATTCCTCTTTACAAGCGGAGCATCTTATAACACCATTTTTTGAAGTTGATACAACTGAATTGCTTAACATGAATTGAATAGACTTGAACCTAAAGGAACTTAGTTTGATTTTTTTTTTTTAATCCCTTTTTAGCTTTACGAGCTTATTTTCTCTATGTTTTTATTTCAGATAATCCTTATTTTCCTTCCGCTTTGCTCCTTGTTCTGACATTTCTTTGATGGATGTGCTTGTAAGAATGTTTGAGCTCAGTTTTCTGCTTTTCCTTTTTGTTTTCTCATATTATGTTGCAGGTCAGTTTTCTGCTTTTCCTTTTTGTTTTCTCATATTATGTTGCTTTAGGCAATGCATTGAAATCAGAAACACTAACGAGCTTCTTTGGTGCATCGGAATCACCATTTCTCATAACTTCTGCTTTGTCTGGGGGGTTTATATTTTGGTTTTCTACTCCCAAGGTCTGAGGATTAACACTATTATTCTCAGTTTAATCGCCAAAACCATCATAGTCCGCTAAAAACAAGAGAAATATGAGTCTCGATCCCTCATTCTTTAAAGCCTTTATTGGTATTTCCAACTGTAGCTGCTTTGAAGCAAGCGGTGCTCAAAAGTTCACCAATATTTTTGTCTGTGATAGTTTTTTCTAGATGAATGACCATAAATCTGTCACATGCTTGGCTATAGTAGGCCCTGATGGGCAGAAAAATGACGCATCGGGAGCTAGAAACGATGCGATGTGTGGGGTGGCAACCCAACCATGATAATATTTTTTCACTGCAATATAAGATAGCCTGCAAAGTTATGTGAGATTAATGATTGTAAATAATCGACCGAGCAGGAGATTCTTTGCTTGGTTTAATTCAGTCAACTAGTCATTCGGTCAACTTGTTTATAAATTGCCTCTGGTCACCGGCTTTCGAAGGACACCTCCCTTGATTCAATGCGTCATTTAGCCCCAGAGATATAGAAGCGCAAGGTCGTGTGAACAAACACACACAGACAAATAAGCGTTTACAGGATTTAATAAAATGGACAACATAGTTAGTTTAATAAATTCCGAAACACGGGGCAAAATGACGAGCTCGTCATCTTGCCCTGCGTTTCAGCCCGTCATCTTGCGCCGGACTGCCTGTTTGAACGGATTCTTCTCCATTGCCATAATAGTAGGCGATTAATTGACATTTATTCATGGTAATAGGTAGTATTTAAATCAAGTTACTCATAAATACTAAAGAGACACGATATAACTAATCTGTATCTGTAGCAGAGTTTATTTACAACTGCATAAAAGTTAAACAGTGACAACGGTAAACGATCGGAGCTTTAGAACTAACACAAATATGGCGATTTCAATGTCTCTATACTAATGCTGAACGAACAGCGGATAGGAGAGCTAGTAGTATGCAGTAGATGTTGTTAAATAGCCCCCTTGCAGTTGGACAGTCCCGGAATTACATGTTAAATGAACGAGATCTCTCGTCATACACTGCAAGGTGGCTAGGGGAAAACGGAAAAAATAAGGCATTCGTCATCTTGCCCCGGTCTCCCCTTTATGATATGCAAGCACTAATTTCTCGTTTTTGAATCTGCTATGGAGGGGGGGGGAGGTGATTACTCAACTTTGGTAAATAACTTTTTCCACCTTTAAACATTGAGGATCTGTACACAGCTGCTTGTAAACATCCATCAACTGGCCATTAATGCCCAGTAGTTTATTTTTATAAATCACTACAAGGGTAGTTAAGTAGTTTGTTTTCATTTAGCTCTAGTTTTCAACCACCCTAACTGACTTCTTTTATTTAGCTAATCTTTCCACAAATCATTAAAATATAACGGACTTGAAAATTAGAGTTTCTTAAATTAAACAGTAGTTTTTCTATAAGAAATGTAATCCGTTATGCTTCATTGTTTCTAAAATTACATAACATTAATATGTACTTTCGTTGAACAAAGAGCTTTAGACTTGTGTCTAAGCTAGATACTTTTTACTTCCTTTTACAAAAAGGAACCTACAGACGCCCGAAATATTGACGACCCCCGAGTTAATTACAAAGAATTTTCTCGTGACGTTCGTATGTACGTATGTATGTGCGTATGTGCGTATGAGTGTATGTATCTCGCATAACTCAAAAACGGTTTGTCCTAGAAAGTTGAAATTTGTTACGTAGACTCCTAGTGAGACCTAGCTGTGCACCTTCCCTTTTGGTTGCATTCAAGTGTTTCTAAAAGGGTCTTTTGCCCCTTTTTGGGGGGAAATCATTGTTAATTTCGATGTAAACTCAAGTGGTGTTATAATTTGTCGGACACTTGGCGATATATCGCCAGTCTTTAGGTCGCCAAGTTCTGTCGCCAATTTGGCGACCAATTTGGCGATTTTTTCTAATTTTAAATTTGATTTTAATTTGGCCACTGTTGGTGATATTTAGAGAGTAAACTATTGAATCATATTAAAATTGCCAATGACGGGGAAATGACATTAAATTGGAGTAAAAGGAAGTCATGTGATGCACACATCAGCTCGTTTTAAATACGTTTCAGTTTACAAAATGTAAACTGTCCCAAACGTTTAAGAGTTATTGAAATAGAGATTTTACCATTAAAAAAATAAGAAAAGAAAAGCTAAAAATGTAATTCTTTATAAGTAAAATATATCATTTCAATATGAGCCAAAAATGCTTTTGGTCAGTATTTAAATGCAAAATAGAATTTGAAGTTTTGAGTCAAACAGTTTTAAATGATAAAACTATTAGAGAATGCTTATATAAAGCTTAAAGCTTTCTTATATTTTTAATTTTCAATTCTTTACGCATAAATAATAATGAACTCCATGTAGCACGGAAAACTGTTTCGTATGAAACGTTTCGGTTTCCTGAACTCCTCTTCAACTTTTTTTTTCTTTTTAAAGCTCTTTAATGTTTCATAAACCTTCAAGATAGCTTCCAAAAGCAAATCTTTTGAGAGAAGTTCTTCAGTTCATCTGTAAAACGCTCACACTGATTTTTGTGCCTTATAAAGTGAAAACTGTAAAGAAAAAAAAACTTTATTTTAAAAATACTTGGAAAATACTTGCTATGGAAGAGATTAATCTTTATACATAGCATTTAAGGCTGAAAATCCAAAAATAAAACACAATTCAAACCATTTCTTTTATTTCTTTGAACCTAAAGATGCCAAAGCTAGTAGCATTTTCTTGTTCCACAAAAGCCGTTCATGAAAGAGAAACACAGAATCATTTTTCTGTTTCCAAATTCAGATTTATTTGCATTGTTCGACGAACTGGGGACTTATTTTCAATCTTTTCGGAAGCATAAATTGAAAATAAGATGACACAGTTTCGTCTTGAGATGATTTGAAAAGTTTAGAGGCAAACGATTGTTGAAGAATTGCTCCCAAAAGTTATACTCTTGCTTGCTTTCTGTAAGATATTTATAAAATATTCAAAATCTGAGCACGGAAGAAAAATAAGCAGAAAACTTATTATTGTTGTTTTTACATTTTTTTTTTTTTATTCTTCTCGGAGTACCGTAAAAACTGAAGTATAGTTTTAAATTTTTTGTGAATTTAAAAATAATCTAGGATTGTTTATTCATAAACATGTATCTATTGTATATAAAATTAATGAAAGATATAAAAGCAAGGCTTTCGAAGAATGAGCTTTAAAAAAATCAAAAGTATTTTTAAAATATAGAGCAAAGCTAGGAGAATGCATACTTTTAAAATAAATTTCTAAAAACAATTGACCTTTGCAAATCATGATGTGGAAGAAATAATTAGGTGAAAATACAAAGAAAAACTACTAAGCTTGTTTGTAAGTTGAGAAATTAAAGCACTTGTCTCTAATAAAAATGGATTTGTTAACGTGCGCGAAAGACCTAAATAAAATCATTTAGAATATATACTGATGTTTTAGAAGTATGCTAGAGTAACTTTAATACATGTATACAAATATTCGTAGTAGGATAAATCTGCACTCTTACTTAAAATTGTATTCCCAACTTTATTGAAACTAAAGTAGTAACATTTTTAACAACTTATTTTATAATTGAAACCTAATGCAGATTTGGTTTATCATTGTCCTGAAAATTTTTAAATTTCGACGTAAACACAATTTTTCCATAATTCCGCATCAATATTCAGAATATGTTATCACAAAATCAAACATCCATTACTTCTTAAAAAAGTGAATGAATAATAAAGTGGGAAATGTATGTGGATTTTAAAATTCATTTCTCATTCAATTTTCTTGTTGGGTTATTGACGTAAATTGGAATTTCCTGGATCAGAATCCAAATCCAATTTGCAGTGATTGCTGTTATTGCAAGCCTAGATAATTGGATTGTAAGCCTTTCTAAGAAAACTACTTGTTTTATTAGCAGAAATTGTAAACTTAGCACAAAGGCATGTGTTGAAAATATCAACTGATTTTCATTTAAGACAGTAGTATTTCCAAACAAGTGCAATTCTCTCAAATGGTATTATTTATGAGAATAATATCTTCAGACAAAAGTAATTTTGTATTGTAGTGCATTAATTCATCAAAACACTGTCTAAGAAATGTTCTTTTCCTTACGGGATTAAACTTCTCTAGTCCTCTGTAATACTTTTAACGAAATACTTTCCACGAAAACAATACTGTGTACTCTTCAAGTTCAAACTATTTAATTGCAGCGTAAAATATAAATCGTATTTTTTACAAAATTAGAGTGTAGAATATTGATACTTTGGAGGTAAACTAGTAAATTGATCCGTAAATAACCCCCGCCTTTTCTTTTAACTCAAAAAAAGAAAATATCTCCAAGACTTTTTTCATTTATTCCCTCCCCCTTTAATTCCGTTTATTATACAAACTTTTTGACCCAAGGATTCTTAAAAATCAAAGCGAACAAAAAATTATACTTTATGAACAAATCTAATTTGGAAAGGGTTAAATATATGACATGTCTATAGAAAATAACAAATGCCTCAAAATGTCAGAATGTCGTGTTAAAAATATTGAAATATTCAAGTTCACATTTTAACTCCATCAATACGAAAAAAGTGTTTTATTTTGAATTTTTACTAACAGCTTAGTGAGTTTCAGTCCTCATCATAGATTTTAATGACGTACTTTTCCATTTCTCGCGAATTTCAATAGTGCTAATACCTGAGGGCTTTTATCTTAAAGACCTTCACAAGTCTTAGTTTGTTAGAAGTAGTAGTTGTAAAGGCTTGTTCCTATATAAAAAAAAAAAATTTCTTTGTCTTTCCCAGTATTTGCACGTTCATAAATTGCACAAAAAAATACTGCCAAATAATTTAAACTACTTCAAAATCATTTGCGAGAAACTGAAAAGAGGAAAGGAATAGCTTGAACCCGTTTCTCGATCGAGGATTGCCGCCATGTGATTACTTCGTACTCCTAAAAGTCATAATTTTGCATATATTTAAATTTACGTTTTGAATTCTTTTGTCCATACTAAATACCATACAAAAAGCACACGAAGGAGTGACAATACTTTTAAAGTTATACAATACATGACAAAATCATCAAAATAAATGATCTATGCAGTAAAAAAATGAGCGCAATGTAATGTTTGGCAGAGTTACGACAAAGTAGTTGTGTCAAAAGTAACTTTAAACATAATTTTTATTATTATGAATTTAACTTAAATATTTTTATAGTGATATATTACTAACTCATGATCCTGAAAATTTCCTTATTAGAAGTATGTCACATCTTTATTAAGCATCTAATTATTGATTAAGAGTTACACATTTTTTTTGCCCAAAGCTCGGAAATTCAATGAAAACAAAAACACGGTTGGTGAGCGAAAGGTGACCAGTGTTTCTAAAGTAGACCATCCACCACATTTAAATAAATTAAAAAAATTAGACAGATAGATAGATCTCTAAACCTATATCTCAATAGATCTATAAACCTAAGACCTATATCTCGTTTTGCTAGACATCTCGGTTTGACCGGGATAGTCCCAAGCGACATCGAAGGCAAAACATCGATGTTTCGAAACATCGATGCTTCGAAATATCGATGTTAGAAATTAAAACATCGATGGTATTAATACATCGACCAAAAAACATCGATGTTTCCAAACATCGAAGTTTTAAAACATCAATCTTTTTATTAATATATAATATACATTTTTGAGCATACTACACTAAAATTTAAGCAATACAAAAGAATACATACCCCACGAATATATTGAAAATACTGAATCTCAAGCCATGAATAAGGTCAGTTGGGGTAAGTGCGGCCTTGGGGCAAGTGCGGCTTAGGTTAATAATCAGACACCGGGAATATCTGCAAGGCTGCTGCCATCTGGGTAGCTTGGTAAACGTTATTACTTTGCACTGCGTGCGTTAGATCGTGCTACTTGAATGGTAACTCTATTCTTTCCCTCGTTTCCTAACTTTTCTCATTCCCACTACAGTGACATGTTGTTATGGTTCGAGAAATCATCGTTTCTTCTGTTGTTGTTCTCACTTTTTCCTGCTTCCAAAACGTAAGTACAACTATTTCATGTCTACTTTTCGTATTTTTAAAGCTGAGATTCATTATTTTTTACTTTAAAATCAATTAATTTTAGGGCTGCACTTGCCCCAGAAAATTATACGACTGGGAAAGTGCGGCCCGAAAAAAAGGGGCAAGTGCAGCCTCGCATTTTTTGCGACTGCACTTTCCCATTAATCTGACAATGTTCTTTTATGACAGATATAATTTGCTTGCAACGATTTAATGAATTAATGTAATTAATTTTTAAACCCTGCATCATTGTCTAACTAACAAAAAGTGTCACTAGTCAATATTGCTCCAATTTTTTTTTTTTTTTTTTTAGTAAAAATAGTGCGAAATTACAAAAGAATAACGTCAAAAGCTGGCTCCTGCCGTCGGGAGGAACTTTCTGCTGCTTCAGAAGCGATATGTTCAGGTACCCTAACCTGTAAAGGTGCGAGCCGGCATTTCAAAATATCGCGGGCAACATTACAGGATTATCTGAAAGGTCGGCGTGGAGTGAAGTCCAAAACGAAGGGCCAGCCACCTGCAATATCTGTTGCAGTAGAACACATGATTGCCGACAATCTGAGGCACTGACGTTAGCGAGATCCAAGACGACGACATTGTATCAATCCTTCCAAATCCCTCTTCAGATCGTAGAGGAAATTTGATATTCCAAGTAACGTTTTCAGAATATAATATAAATTAAATTGATAATTACTGTACTAAGTGTACTTATACAAAAAAATATGTTCAAGTTCGCCAAAGACATGTTACCTTTTGTCAGTTGTATAGTTACCTTTTGTATTATTAAGTTAATATTTTATAAGTTCGTTGATATTCAAGTTTTAAAGGTTATTCCTTGATATGCAAGTTTTGTTTTTGTTTTTTTAATCTTATTAGCATAGTAAAGGTTACCTTTCATGTTCCTTATTTAATTTAAAATAAAAATTTCATAATTTTGTTTAATAATCCATTGTTCCTTGAACGTTCTTCATTTTACATTGTCAGGTTTCGTTAGGAAAAATGTAATTACTTCCCAATGAATAGGTGAAAATAATTTAAAAAAATCGTTTTTAACTAGGAAAAAATACTCTATTGATTGCACTTGCCCTTTATTTTCTCAAACGGTTTTTTAAAAAAAAATCAGATATGTGATGCTCTTACCCCACTTTTATTGAGAAAGTGCGGCCCTAGAGCACAATAGTTGATTTTTTTTATTTTTTTATTTTTTTACCTGCAATGATTTTAACAGGCTCATGTCTTGGGAAACACACTAAAACAGGTAACATACGAAATAAAAATTAAAAAATTTGTATCAAGTCTTGTAATGTCTAGGCCTTAATAAAGTCGAACTGTACAATTTAAGGGCTGCACTTCCCCCCAACTCACCTTATAATTTAATAAGATTAAATTCGCAACATCTTGGTATTATAGTAGGACAAAAACTGATAATATAAGACAAACGCTGATTAATACAAACTAGTTATAGTAATAGGGAAATATTTTCAAACTAAATGAAACTAAAAGTAAATTTACATCATAAAAGAATCTAAGAAAAAATGTATCATAGCACTTACCGTCAGTTGAATGATGATAAAAAGTTGCGCTAATTATTTTAAAAATATAAAATTAATTCTAACCAGGGCCGGCTCTTGGGGTTGTCGACCTATGCCACCGCCTAGGGCGGCAGAGTTTAGATGCGACCAATTTCATATTGGCAAAATGTAAAGAGGCAAAAAAATAAGAGGGAAAATGAAAAGCTCAAATTAGTTCCTTTTTTTCTGTAGCTCAACATCAGCAGTACGTGAGAGTATGCTCGATGATTTATGATAAAAAATACATATAAGCCAGGGGCGGCTCCTGTCAACATCGCCTGGGACGGCAAATCGACTAGAGCCCGCCGTGATTCTAACAATTATTTTTAAGAGCAAGAAATACTGTTCAGCTCCGCCAAATTGAGCAATGGCCTTGAACAAGTCCATTTCTTTCAAGGGAGAGCTATCGGTATGAAGAGGCATTGTTAGGCGTGGTTGGGCAATCATTGCAACCCTTTTATTGGCGGGAAAATCCTGTACCGCTTGCTAATAGTTAGGTATAGTAATATTGGTTCACCAAATGGGCAATACACTGCCAACTAAATCCACAAATTTATAAGCCGTTTTTTCTCACCCTTATTTCAAGTAATGGAATCGATGAAGCGGTCGGGCAGCGGAGCTCAATTTGCCAGTGGTGGACAGTATGTGTTGTACTGTTAGTTAATAATTAAACACAAATTGTCAGTAATAGAGGGACGACTTGTTGGTGGAAGACGATAAGTAACCCCGAATATTGGTGCTGACAGTTTGGAGAAAAAGAAGTTTGTTTTCTTTGTCTCCCCGAAGCGCATTTCTCTTTTTGCAGACTATCCCACCAGTCAGAGAAACATCTCTTTCTAATGGAACAGAAGTTGCCACCACTATCAAATACTTTAAGCAACTTTTGCCAGCTTTGAACTTTTAAAGCAATAATTTTCACCGTAGTAACATATAGGATTTTTCTCTAGTTTAGGAACTGGAGCCTTGATATAGACTGCAAGTTTTGGCTCCAGACTACCAGTGTCAGGTTCTTCCAATAGCTTTGATCTCTACCTCACTCTCTAGTTCATCTTCTACTATCTTGTAGTGATCTTCCCAAAAACCATCCTCTACACAGAAAAATTAAACTTATAAAGTGGGTGCAAAAAACGATTTTTTTTTTTGGCAACTCCATAAGTAAACATAATTACCTAGCGAGAAAATCGGAGCAAATTTTATGATAATTTTCAATTAAAATGCAAAAATATCAACATCGAAAAACATCGAAACCAAAACATCGATGGTCCAAAAAAATCGAAAGTAAAACATCGATGTTAAAAACATCGATGTTTTAACAAAAACATCGATGTTTCCAAAACATCGACATCAATGTCGCACCACTAGCTCCCAATTTTCAGACGAAATCCCGGTGTCCCGGTCGGTTAACTTCATGTCCTGGTAAAAGATAAACTTAATTACAGATGACCAAAAAAGTCTAGAAATAATTAATTGGGAAGGACTATCTAGGATAATTACTTTGTCCTTTGTATCATTGACTTGAAAAATTTGTATCGGGTTAGCTTGTGATGATTTTTACAGCAAAATTAAAACCAAAAAAAAAAAACTTTCTAAAAAATGTCCTTGCCAAAGAAAATTATATGTCAATAATATTCTACTCTTTATTTCTCATTCAAAGTGATTCATCTTACTAAAATAACTTGTAAATATTAACATACAAGAAGTTTTTTTTTTTTTTTTTTTAATTTCTCTCCTTGGAGCATTTCTTACTACCCTTGTTTTAGGTTCATAAATAGTGACCATTTACTCATAGCATTGAGAATGAACTGTCCTGTCAAATATTCTAAAATCCAACCATGGTTGTGTACCCTTTTGAATACTGGATATACGCTGAGGGGAGGGGGGCATTACGGTGTCCCGGTTGAATATTTCAGAAATCTGGCAAGCCTACCTGTATCTATTGTAGCAAAACGTCGGTACTGCATTCTAAGACATGTGTTCGCAGTGTAAATGGCTGATTTTAAAGTGAATACCTTTATCAGTATATAAACTAATGCAGAAGAGACATTTTCGGAGCATCACTATGCTAATATGTTTTTATTAAACATTTTTCGACTGTAATTCAATTGAAGTCATGAATGCTAGATTGAAAAATTCATGTGCTTTTTTCCTCGCATAGTTTCTTTGTAATTATTCTTTTTCTTTTAATTCAACACTGTATTCCTCTACCAGAAGTAAGAAAAGTAGTAAGTCGGTAATGCATGAAATACACTGCCAGCTCAGTCATTTCAGGCCGAGGACAGCAGTTTCGTGCTTATTAACTCAGTTTCAAAAAAAAGTTCGACCCCCCAGCAACAGATACCGAAAAATCTGACGATACCTAGTAAAAGATAGGATGTGGAAAGAATGAGTAATTGACGAAATTCCCTTTTTCTCTTCAAAATGTGCGAAAGTTCTTTATTTTTAGAACTAAATTTTTATTTTATTTATTTCATTCAAATGAACACGAAACACGTGCTGAACTCGTGGTAGCTGTTCATAACCTTCCCCCACTGCCTTGTAAGTACCAACTGGCTCATAAAATTCATTCCAGTTATTGAACCCTTGTCTGTTACCGGTGACCTTACCCTATGTTCTCTGCAAAGCATGGACATTTTCAATTTAGTTCTTTAAAGATTAAATTTTAGGGTAAACAATTTATTAAAAATTAGTCTAAAGAATCACCAAAGATTTTTACTTGTATCACACTATGAAATAGAAGTAAAGTAGCACCATTGATCTGGTACATTTAAAAATGTATAACTTACGTCATCCAAGCAGCTACTAGTATCTCTAGACTTCATCTTTTCAACAAATTGGCAGCAACATTAATAAGACGGTTTTCTAACTTTTTTTTTCGAATACACCATTTTAAATCGGTGAATAATGGAAGTCTTGGGTGTTTAGTTGGTCGCCTTTAAAAATGAAGTCATTCAAATTTTTTAGGCGATCAGCCTCATTCTGTTTCCTTAAACTACTGATTAAAAAAGCATTTTCTTGCCGAAGCGCTTTTTAAAAATCATTCTACTAAAATAGTTTCATAACGTGTCTTTCCTGAAGCTGTTAGAATACTGGAATAAAAAAAAAAACAGACGCGTATTTTAAATTACCACGTGTTACATTTTCAGGTTCTTGACGTTAACCAAGGGAAACTGTTTTCTATTTTTCATTCAAGTGTAAACAAACTACAGCAGAAATGCATTAAACTTTCAGGAAAACCAATGGCAAACCTTTGCGGCAGGAATCACTTTTGCAAATCAAACGTCGTTTTCGATCTAACTAATGATTTTCGACGATCGTAAACATTCTGGTCGGTCTTTTCCAACATTCAGTTTTATTTTTCAAAGAAGTTGTTTTTCGTTTTTTTTTTTTTTTTTCTAATACTTTGCTTTTCTAGTTTATTTTTTCTAATGTAATCCGAACTCGTTTGTTCTTTTGTTTTAACCATCGTAAAAAATAATTTCTTACTTTAGGGTCATTCCATAGAAATGTCAACCTCAACCTCAGAAATTTTTTTCCCCCAAAGCCTTAATTGTGACCTATCATTTCATTCAGCATACTTTCTAGTACATAAATCCAGTAATAGTTTGCAAAAATTTCATTCGGTATTTTTCATCTGGCTTTAAACGTGCGAGGTTGTAGAAAAGGATTAGCATGTGCAAAAAACATGCGTCTACGTTTTCTTGTGTAGTGTAAATTTTTTTGCAAATTTTTAAAAGAACTATATTTATTCTAAATGATTAGATGTTGACCCAATAAAATTGACTGTTATTTTTGCATACATTATAAGATAAGTACTTTAATTAGTTTGGTTATTTCACTGAAAATATTTACGTTACGTTAGTCACGAAAATGTACTATTTTCTGTTTAAAAACTAAACCAGATGATTGAACCAAACAGTACTTTTTATTTTCTTACATCTGTATCATATCTTCTTAAAAAGTGCAAAATATTTATTTCAGTATCAATAGATATAAAATAATTAGTGTGACTAACGTAACATTTGAGCTGTGACTAACGTAACAGTTTGCATGTGACTACATTTTAAAAATGACTGCTAATATTTAAACTTATTTAATTTAATGTACATTTTCATGTACAATTTTGAATATACATGCATTCTATATTGATTAAAAATATAAAGGGTGAAAAATACCAGTAAAATTACATTGTATAGACCTTTTGTTTACTTAAAAAAATACTTTTTTAAAGGTCTTTATAAAGATACTTCCAATTTAAAGAATTATTAAAAAAGAAAAAAGGTGAGTAAAGCAAATTGAGTACTCTGCTGAGTGTGCATTCAACACAAGAATCCAAGCTTAAGAATTAAGTTAATAGAAGTACAGTCTTAACAAAGAAGAACGTCTCTATTTTTTAGAAAATACATGTCCACCTATTATTAAAATGAAGTAATGGCTGCTCGTTGGAAAACATTTGAAGATGTTACATGATACAGTGACAATAAGCGCTGCTGCCATGTATTTCAGAAAATGCAAGAATGATCATTTAGAAATTCAAACATTTGCGGTGATATCTGGAATTAAAATGCATTCTGCAAAAACGTTCGAATATTTTTTTTTTCAATATTACATTTTAATTCAAAAGCATGCACAACACTATTCGTTCGATGAATCAGTAAACCTTAAAAAATAATATGCCATAGAAAAGTACTGCGGAGTTTCTTATGACGATAACTAGTATATCGGCAGAATACTAGAATTCGGTGAAACTGTCAATTTGCATGAAGTTAATTTTTTTAAAGAGAGATATTTAGGATTTAATTAGCCCAAGAATGATGTTATTCAGTTTGTAAAAGTATTTTTTTTATTTATTTTTTTTCGCACATTCAAATTGAGTTAATTGAACTGAATCCTTCCATTCAATTTCTTACACTATTATAGAGAAAAAAGTAAAGAAAGAACCATAATGCAACACAAAGAAGGTTCCTAAAAAGTGTAAAAAGAAATATAAGAGCAAGAAATCAACTATAAAAAGTTTTTTATATGCATTCTTTCTTTGTTATTCGATGGTTACGTTAGTCACACACAGTTTTTCGTAAAAGTACCACTAAGGGCCAAAAAAGATTCATCTGTAACAAATCTGTATACATTTTTAAAAATAGATTGTTTACCTCTTACAAATATATCGGCCAATTTTAAATGCCTGCGTAAGTTTCAGAAAAATTTGCCTCGTAACATAAGCATTGTTTCTCAGGGTTGCAAAAATGTTACGTTAGTCACAATGCCTTTTCTGGTGAAAAAACTGATAATTGATACAGTAAAACCTGTCTATCTAAAATGATATAATGGGACCTAAAATAATATTGTTATAGACAGGTTACCGTTATAGACAGTTTGATTATTTGTACTGACTTTTTGCTGAGACCAAGGAAAATATCGTAATAGACAAAAATTTATTGTTATAGATAGTATTTTTATACACAGGTTTCACTGTATACGGTGATGAATGTGGTTTAAAAGGTAAATGATATGAATAATCTTGTAAATAAAAATGCAGTGTCCGTATGTTTGCTATTGCAAAGCTCAAGATGTAGTCGTGGGATTTTCTTGAAGTTTTTATGCAACGTTCCTTTTGTGCAGAAGAGTGCCTATAAAAAAAATTTATACTTGAAATTCTAAGCATTTCCTATAGATTTTTTTATATTTTTCAGTCGGAACTATGAAATAGTTAAGCAAAAAGATTTTATTCAGAACACTGTGTACTACGGTACAGATTATCGTATACACAAAATTTGTTGATAAAAAATTAAAGAGTTCTGATGTGTCCAATACTCCAGAAATACATTTTTGAAATGCATATTTAAGATAAAAACGAATAAATTTTAAACAAGCTTCATCGTAAAATGTTCTCTAAACAATGTTAAAACATAATATACGCATTTGAAATGATCAATACAAGATTCCAAATATATATATATATGTATACCTCACCTTTGCAACGCGAACCCATAGTTGGGAAAAGAGCCACTCTCAGTTCTTAGTCTCTATTTGTTGGTGTTGTCAATCCCAAAATTAACTCCCGCACAGATAATAATAAGCAGAATGTAAAGAGTCAACTACAAAAGATATCAAATAATTTAAACAATTATTAAATGATTAGCAGCTGTTTAAAGTTCTTGTCCAGTAAACTGGACACCAGGTCTGAAGGGGATAAAAACATTTATATCTGACTATTGATTTATATGCATTTTTGTCCATTGTTAAGCGAGAGCTGAAATAAAGACTAAGCCCGTTGCCTATGGATATAGTAAGAAGCTCAGTTCTTTTAATCATGAATGACAGCTGTCGTTATTCTAATAGGGAATTTCAATGTAACCCGAAATATGCTGTGACCTTAGGTTAAAATATTTTTCTAAACAAAAGGATTTTTTAAAGTAGGGATGACATTTTTATTAGCTCAAAAGACTTTCTTTCAGTTCTTATCGGGAGGCGTACGGGTTCAGGTAGTACGTATAGGGAAACAATACGCTTTGTTGGAGCTGGAAAAGCTCAAAACTCAAGTTAGCCATTAATTTGATACTAAATTGATGCCGTATGGAGTAGTACAGCAAAATATCTTGTCTCAGTATTGCATAAAGGTTGACATGCAAGAAAAATCATCTTACATTAATGCTGCCTCAATATTGTTATGTTACTCCCTTTATGCTGTCAACAGGCTGCCACAATATTGACTGACAAAGTGTATGCAGCATAATATCAGGAAAATATCAAGGTAGGCTGCTTTTGTAATATTGCATACGTATTGATATGACAGGATAATATCAAGATGTCATGACAGCATGAAATCAAGGTCTAGGCAATATGATCTCGCTTTTGTAATCTTGCATACGTATTGATATGACAGGATAATATCAAGATGTTGTCATGACAGCATGAAACCAAGGTCTAGGCAAGATGATCTTGCTTTTGTAATATTGCATACGTATTGATATGACAGGAAAATGTCAGGATACATTGACATGACAGTATGAAATCAGCACGTTTGCAAGGTGTTTTATCCATTTATTTATTTGTATTATTTTCACTTTAAACTCGAGAAATTTCATTATTTAATTATTTCTGTTATTCTTCAAGATAGTTTTCTAGCCTGAGAATATTTTCTTAAAGCTGACAGCTGATCGGAAATTCATATAAAGGTATTAATAGTACTCGCAATTTAATTTAAAAAATGAAAGTTTCTTCGTTTTACGTAATACTTGACTTATTTTTTAAATTCATGCTTCTAATTTTATTATAAAGACATAAAATGCCTAGGTAGGAATAATTGTGGAAGTTTTTAGAGCATATTTAAGAGTAAAGATAGCAAAATAATAAATAAGTAAATAAATACAATAAAGTACATTTTCAAATGGATGTCAGCATTGAAAATATCCCATGGACAAAACATATGAATTTATCTCAAAGAATAACATAAATAACCATTGAATAAAATTAATCTTACGTGAGATTGAAGTGATAATACGAAATTCTGGGCTTCATGTCCTTTGTTTCAAAGTCTAGGGACGAAAAAAGTTATTTTCGGCCATTTCTAACATTGATCGCACATCGTCTGCGATATGACTTGTTAAGTACTATATTAATAAACAAATGCAGGTATCTGTCATTCATAAGTTTTTCCTAAAACAATACTATTCCACACTAATAACTAAGCAACCAACTTAACGAAGCCTGAAAGAATGCAACGCCACGTGCAACTCCACTGAACCGACTGAATCAAAGGTCGAAGCAGGAAGATGTGCCAGCAATGCGAAGGACGCTGGGTAGAAAGAACTGTGTGCATGCGCAAGTATCAACGAAGGTCCACCTGTTCTATTGTGTACTAATTCCCTTGACGGCGACAGCATGAAATCAATATCATCTTGACGGCGTCAACATGTATGCAATGTTGTTATTGTAAGGTAATATCAATATTAATATTTTAAGATGAATGCAATGTTGCATACGTGTTGTTATTGTAATATTGCTTTTTAATCTTTATGCAAGCTTTATGCAGTATGAAACACGTCAATATTGATGCCGTCAGTATAATATCAAGATCTGTCAAGGTTGATGCAAGAAATTTTGCTAGTAGGGTACAATTTTTAGAAATGTTCTACAGAAAAATTCTTTACACTAAACATAACATCATGTTTCTCTAAGAAATCAGACTTCTAGTATTTGCAGGGACCAAATTACCAGTTTGTTGAAAATTGTAAATTCACTAACTTGAGTTTAGACTAAAATGACCAATGATAGGATGAAACAAAGCAAAAAAAAATAAAGATTAATGCTTTTTTACGCATAATTTTATTTTACAAAAATACTCAAAAGAAATCATTGCAGATTTTTTTGGGATTTTTTCCCCAAAGTAAAATAATGACACGTGGTATATTAGAATCTTGTAAATGCATTAACGAAAAATATTTTTCATGTAAACATAACATCATGATTTTTCAAAGAAATTGAATTTTCTATAGTAATTGCAGTAACAAAATGACCAGTTTGTTAAAAATATGGTAAATGCACTTTAGCGAGTTTGAAATAAAAATGACCTATGATATGAAAAAATAGAACAGAAAAAAGCGCCAAAGTTAAGATAAACACCATTACACGACTAGCTGTACTTTACAAAAATATCCAAAGAAATCCCCGGACAAGGTTGTTGTTGTTGTCGTGTGCCAGCTAGGCTGGCAATTTGGGGTGCGCTGCTTCCCTTTTTCAACTGTACCGTAATTTGGTGTGAAGTCCGACTTCTACAGTACACACATGCCATAAGGACTCGTTTATAGGGTTGGCAACCATTCACAGCAGAACAACACAGTCTCACAAAGAAAGTACAAGGACAGGAGAGAGAGAAAATGCGTCCATGCCCAAGTCGGGACTCGAACCCGGACCTTCCTGTCGCAGTCAGACATCTGTGACCACTAGACAAGGCAGGCGGCCCTGCAGGAGGTTTCAAAGGTTTTTGCTATAGCTTAATTTGTTTTCCCCAAGTGTGTTATCAAGATCACGAAAGTATTTACTGTATCTTTGATAACATTTTAGTCTGAGGGAGGAGTGGGCGCAGTGAGAAAGGGAGAACAGTGAGGGAACAGCAATTTATTTCCTGGTTGAATATACCCAGCCTGATATACAGAGTGTCCGAGAAGTCTTTGACGCATTTGAAAATTCGGTTAAAAAAATAAACTAGATAGAAAGTAAAATTAAATTACATTTATTAAATTGGGTGCGGGAATTTTTAAATCGAGAATTCCCAAACAGGTGGATCGGACGAGATGGTCCCATCCAGTGGCCCCCGCTTTCTTTCTTTGGGGATTCGTCAAAGACGCTGTGTATTCCACCAAAGTGCACAACATTTCAGATCTTAAACATCGCATTACAGCTGCAATTTCACAAGTTACAGAATCAATGCTACAACGAACTTGGTTAGAAATTGATTATAGGATGGATATTTTTCGTGCTACAAAAGAGGCCCACATCGAGGTGTATTGATACGTTTAAAAAAAACTTTACTATATGAGGTAATAAATGTAATTTAATTTTGCTTTCTATCTCGTTTATTTTTTTTTTTTTTACCGAATTTTTTAAATGTGTCAAAGTCTTCTCGGACACCCTGTTTATTGTCATAATATTTATTAATAACTTTTGAAAATTGCATTCGACAAACTGCGTAAAATATTACAGAAAAAAAGTTGCTTTCAAGTATCATGTAAGAGAAAAAACTGCGAGTATGTCAATCCTAGTTTGAATCCATCAAAATAAAATATTTCCATTGTTTGCTGCACTGCTTCTAAACAATTAGATACATTTTACATGGCTGGTGTAACTAATCTAACTTTAGCCGATTAACTAAAGTTCATTTTAATAGAAGTAGAATGATGTTGTTAATTTTCTTTGTCTGAAAATGTCAGCTATTGAGTTCATATTTTGCAATGAGGGAACAGTGAGACAACATTCAGTCGTTAATCACTGGTCTCAAGGCACTTTTTTATTAAAAGTGGATAAATTATACATTGAATTAAATTAAACTACAACTAGCCTTTGTTGAGGCACATAATAATTATCTTAGTTTGGAAGTCCTGCACCAACAAACTAAGGAGCTAAAAGGGAATGATGACTTTATCACATAAAGATTTCCATTTTTTACTTATTTTAGTCAAATTAATCATGCATCCACATTTCAAAACTGTCTTCTGTAACATTGAAATTCAAACATAACCCAAGGAAAAAAAATTTAAAATGTGCTGGTCCGACTTTTTATTAGTGCTATAATCTTCATTTCTAACAAAAAAAAAACTAAATCCAAAACAAAACCTACATCCTAAATTTAAATATTCTTTATTTAAACTATTAGTAGTAAATAGCATGTATTTATGTGTATGTCAAACTATGGCTATTATATAAGTCTAATACACATTGTGCAAGGACATAATGTAATCTAGCAGACGCTTAATATAAGCAGAGCATTTAACACCCTAACTAATAGCGACAACGCCGGATAGCAAATGCCGCTAAAACAAATAGGATTTAACCACTACGACTTAGTTATTCACCTGAAATTATTCAACGAGGTTCCTTCCTTTGCTTCAAGATACTCAAGGAGAGAACTCAAACATGATAGTTTATGTTAGAAAGTTTTAGGTATCATAATCTAGTTAATTTTAATTAGCATTGTATTAAAATGTACTGAAATTGTGTAAATCCATAATCCATATGCGTGCTGTCAAAAACGGAATAAGTGTCAGCATTGTATGAGATAAATTAATCTTTTCATTATATAATGAAAACTACCTTTTTTTTTCAACCACTTGAAATTGCACTAATGAAATCATTCAAACTTTTATTAACTTAACACCTTTTTTTATTTCATAACGCATACCTTTGTACATATTCAACAGTGTTAAATTTAACAAATTATAGGATAACTTATGTGAAAATTTACAAACAAACCACATGGGTAACATTCAGTTTTGATCTGTACAGAAAAAAATAGTTTTGTGTGTGTATATATATATATATATATATATATATATATATATATATATATATATATATACACACACTTAAATGTGATGAGAAAACTAAATAAATAAATAAACGAATAATAAAACGAAAATAATAAAAGAAAAAAAAAATCTTAATTTCTGTCTCTTTTTAACTGCTTGTAAAATGTTTAGTGCCAAAATAAAAAAAAATAATAATAATAAATGGTGCAGTTAATAGTATTTAAATTTTTAAAAAAAAGTATTCAAAAAAAAATGTTCGTGGTCAATTAAAAAAGAAATAAGTTCGGTATTTTTCTTTTTTGCAGCAAACTTTTTTGCTTTCACGAATAATAGTTTTTAAGTCTTGGCTCCAATTGCCTGAAGAACGAAGCTGCAATGAGGAAGTGTGAACACAATGTTGAATGTAATGCTGAGGATTTCCGGTTGCTTTGCATCTGCACAGATCAGTATTTCTAATATGGAATCTTTTTAAATAAGAAGGAAAGGGCCATGGCCAGTAAAGAGAGATACTTCATGTCTATTTAAATTCAAAGGAGTAAATTTAACTTTAGAACGGATTTTGTAGATTTCTCTTCTTGTTAAGTCTTGATTGTTGTCTTAGCACTAACATCCACATCTCAACGTATGAAAATCGATCATGTGGCATTACAGGCTCCTGTTGACTCCGAGTATTCATTAATTTATGGTGCCGTTGAAGACTGAAGTGCCCGAAACGTCATTCACTTCATGTATTACAGACTCTTTGACGCATCCAAAATTTCATTCATTTCTTATGTCATTACAGACTTTTTGACATATCCGAGAGGTCATTCACTTCACATGTTATTATAGATTATTTGAGACTTCGTTCGTTTCTTATGCCATTTCACTCTTATGCTATTACAGGATCTTTGACAACTCTGAGACGTCATTCATATCATAAACCGTTATACATTCTTTGACAACATTTCTGAGACTTCATTCAAATCTTATGCAATTGCAGACTATTTGGCATCTCCGAGGCGTCATTCATATCATAAATCGTTTTAGGTTCTTTGACGTTTCTGACACTTCATTCAATTCTCATGCCAATACCGGCTCTTTGAAGTATCCGAGATATCACTCATTTCATATGCCATTATAGATTGTTGGACGTTTCTGAGATGTGATTCATTTCTTTTTCCTTTGCAGAATCCTTTACGGACTTAAGATGTCATTCGTTTCATATGCCATCATAAATCTTTTCATTTTCTGTGACGCTATTCATTTCAAAACTCGTTACAGACTCTCCGATGTCTCAGAGACTTCATTCATGTCAAATGCCATTACAGATTATTCGACGTCTCCGAGGTGTCATTGTACCTGTTTGTTAAGGAAGCTAATGAACAAAACGGAAAGTACAGAAAGGGAGACGCAATAGGTCTAAATGTATAAAACATTCAATGTTATATAAAAGCAAAATTTTCGTACATGTGCTTCGGGTTTAAGAGGAACATTTTTCCAAGTAAAAGCTACTTGCAATTCTAAATCTCGTCTAAAAAAGTTCTTGAAATTTTTGCAAACTCATATGCTGATTCTTTAAATCATATGCTTCGCCCACATTGAATCTACTGTCGGCGCAAAGGTAAACATGGTCCTGCCTTATTTGAGCTTAAAATTCCATGACCGTTAAAAACCAAAACAAGAAAATGTAGCTTTAAAAATAAACTTCATGTGTTATTAAATAACATCCTTGAACTCTTGTTGCAGCTGTGTAAAATAAAAATAGTTCTAAAAAGGAGGTAAACTAAAATAATCAAAATTCATGTTACATTCCATCCCCGTGCATCTCCCCTCCCCCCTCCCAAAAATGATTTTTTTTTCTTGCACTTCTAGAAAGAGCTTTAATTAAAACCTTTTACGTGAGTAACTAATTTAAAATTGTAAGAAAAATGTAAAAATGCACTTAAAAGGATAAAAAATGAGACAAAGGAATTTAATATTGCACAGCCATTTTAAAAAATGGAGCACATTTCCATCAAAGCTTCCCACTAGACCATTACCTTGATGAAAGTTTTATTGTTTTGAAAAAAATCTTTGAAAACAAATGACGGTTTTATCCTCACCAAACCTTTACACTTGTGGTAAAAATTGCTAAGCGGATTTATCTAAACCATCTGCTTTCAAAACGTAATCCCTGAGGACGTTTTTATCTTTAACCGTAACTTAAAAGTTCCTTTTTTTTCCTATGAAAGGTGATTGCGTTAGAAAAATAGTAGAATCTTTTCTTTTTTTTAAATTGAACTGTCTGAAATTCTTTCTCTTGAAGTAAAGAAAATGGAATTGATCATTTTATTTTGCTCATAATCAAGTCAAATAAAAACAATACTAAATATTTCATGGAAATTCTATTCTGAAAGTAATTATTTACTCCGAAATAATCAAATTATTTACCTATCATTCTCAATAAAGTTGAAAATTCTTGGACAAATGAATGAACTGAAGGGATCTTAGTAAAAATATGACACAGAAGAAACATATTTTGAACTTATCAAACATCAGAAACTTTTTTTGTAGTTGTAGTATGTAAAACAATCAATTAGGTTGGTAAGTCAAAGGGGACAGACTTCCAAAAGAGTACAATCAATTTCAGTTTAAAGCGAAACAAATTTAGTTTCTTATTAGTAAATTTTAAAAAAATGCTTCTGTTTTGCACGTGACTAAATTTTAAAAGAATAATTCCATCTGTCACCACTGTATGAGGGGATTTTACTTTAGTTGCTTAAAACAAGTTTGATTTTCACGGGCTGTATCTCAGAATTTCTGAAAGTATATTTTCATTATTTTTCTTCCTTTCTTTCTTCTTTCTCTTTTATTACTTTTACATTAATTTTATTAATTCCTCCATACTGAAATTTTTGCGTCGCGTATTTAGCGATCATTTGCATAGTTCCAAGGTGACCTGCCAATGCAAGAGCTCCCCTCGGCGTTTTTCCAAAAAATGAGGCAGTGAGAAGCAGAGGCATATAAGTAGGCGTTTTGAACTTTTCAATAGCATGCATTTAAAGTTCATATCCTTAGTAGACTTTCATTGATTTATCTCTACAGAGGGAAAACTCTTGTACTCTATTTTTGTACTAGTTATCACTAAATTTTTAATTTTAGTACTTTCATCCATTTGCTCAACACTGTCTCAAATAATACTCATAATATAATAGTACATCAATGCTTGCGATATGTGAATAAAAACTACCGTGGGCTTGCTAAAAGTGCAAAAAACCAACATTTTCATATGCACTTTTAATGTGGAATTCTTTAAAAAATTACACTTTTAAAATAGTGTGCTTTTTTTTTATTTTTCTTGTTTTTGTTTGCAAAAAAATACTTAACTTAAACCGTTTAACAATGTTCCAGATATATATATATATATATATATATTTTTTTTTTTTTTTTTGATAATTTTAAAGTGGGTTCAATCTATGGACCACGATTGAGCATTTTGCATTAAAAATGATTCACAAGCTACAAGTTTGAAGTAGTATTTAAAAATCAGTTAAATTTCTATTTACAAGGAAAATCGTAGGTATGCTTTGAGAACTTTTGTATTCTCGGGCCACTTTGAAAACATGTAACTGATCGCTTAATGAACATCACAATTTTTCTATCCGAAAGATGTATTAAAATTAAAGTAAATAAAGTAATAGTTGACCTTTTGCGACAAAAATTCAGTCAAACTAGAAAATTATGGAAAGTCTTAAAAGCTTAAACTTCCCCCACCTTTTACATTCTGTCGATGTTTAAACATAAAATAGTTAGGATATTTGCTTTAAATAGTCAAATTATAAACAACTTAGAATGAATTGAACTTTATTAATTTACTAGCAGTACCCTCACGGCTTTGCCTGTAGTGGAAAATTAAAAGGTCATTTGGTTCGCCTGTATATTTACAAATATTGGATGATGAATTTCTCACCTATTTGCTATGTTAATTTGCTCGTCCATGTTATGTTAATTTGCTCGTCCATGTTATGTTAATTTGCTCGTCCATGTTTTGTTAATTTTCTCGTCCATGTTATGTTAATTTGCTCGTCCATGTTATAGTAACTCTCTCGGTGAAATGGACTTAAAATTAGAATAGAAAAAGAACAAAATTGTCGAAAAATCGCTTCGAGGGGCTCACCCTTATGCTACGAACAATTTTGTGCCAAATTTCATGAAAATCGGTCGAACAATCTAGGCGCTATGCGCATAACAGAGATCTAGATATCCAGAGATCCAGACTTTCAGTATTGTTTTTAATGAAGAATTTACCCTGTTCTTTAAAAGAAAGCGGTTATACTAATTAAAAACTGGCTATTAAAGAACTTACAAACTAAAATTGCGAAAAGAATGGAGAAAAAAATCTTTCAATAGAGATCTTATCAAAACCATTTAAGAAATATTAAAAAATAAAAAAAAAACGAAGTAACATTGATAAAACTTTAGCTAAAGCGAACCTTCTCTCATTCGACAGGAGAGTACTATTAAAGGGCTCATACCACTCGATGCTTTTCGTTATTTCTCGTCAAAGTAGGAAAAGTTACACAAGCAAGAATGTCTCATTTTAAAAGATTGATGTAAAACAGAATATTATCATGATCATATTTTGTTCAATCCAACGGAACTTTTAATACGAACCACAAAATTTAATAAGGCAAACTTAGAGATCATAAATTACGTTCAGTCGAAAGATACCAACGTGTAACATGCCTATTTGGCTCATTAACTATTTGCCTTTGTTTATCGGTTCTTGAGACAGTTACTTTTCATTTCTAGCAAAAATTAAAAAGGAACGGAGGGGATAGAGCGTGATAATATTTTGTCAAAGCATGTTTTAAAAATAAACATACTTCTACTGTATTTACCTTTTTTATTTTCTTCTTCTTCTTTTCATCTTCAGGTCTCTTTAATTTTTATCTTAGTAGAACATCTATGTTTTACATTCTATGCTTGTTTCAATGCTTAAAATGTATTCAGAACCACGACTTTTATCATTCTCCCATCTAAATTCGAAGATTTAAAGACTTCATGTCTCGGGATCTGTCATGCGAATATTCCAAGGCACTTTTTTTTTCTGCCTTAAAAAACATGTTTACTCATTTATTTAGATTTTTGATCCTTTCGATTTTTTGTCTCACACTAACGCGTCTCACAATAATTCTTGTAAGTTTCCCGTTTTTAACTTTTCTTTAAGGCCCTCAACGTTTTTAGCGAACTGTCAAATTTAAAGTGCACATCATGCAAAAGTAAAAAAAAAAAAAATAGATGTCTAAAGTCATTTTAAAATTTAGAAAAGCATTAAAGCACTCTTTTTTTTTTTGTATGTATCATAAAAAAAGATGAATTTATTATTAAAATTTTGATACTCATTTTATGACACATTGATAATCTCAAAACATATTTGACAAACACGAAAAAAATCCTAACGAAAATGGTGCTGGCTTAGATTATTTAAACCTACTAATTGCGTGTAGTTCAGAGAAAAACTTGCTTTATTTTTGTTTTGAATGATGATGCACAAAAAAATGGCAAACAGATGATTGAATATAAATTTTATTTTCTCTTTTTTAATTTCCTAATGTACTTCCTACTATGCAATTAATGATTTTTGTAATATTCCGGCATGCTTCAACATATACAAATCAAATGCTTGAAGTATTAGTTAAGAATGCATAGACATTTTTGATTTTGTAACCCCCTGGAAGGGTTACTACGGTGCTTCAAACTCCTACTGAAAAACTATCTGGATAAAAAATAAATTTCTGAATTGAATAGAAAAAAAAATCCAATAAGCGTAAGGTAAGATGCTTCTCATGCATAAAGAAATAAAATCAAAACATTTAAACGCTTTTTTTGTAAATTTAAGAAAATTTGGGTTACAAATGGTTAAGTAAGGTGTTTTTAAAAGCTAATACTTCATTTTATAAAAAAGATTCTATCATAGTTTTATTTTTGGCCTTCTTTGGATCAATTAAAGAAGTTTTTCTTTTCTTTTTTTTTTTTTTTTTTTTTTTTTTTGTAGGTTTTTTTTTTTTTTTTTTCTTTGTGCAAAACACTTACTAAGTTGTACTTTTTAGAAACTTTACAGAAAGATTCTATTGGAAAGTTTGGTGCAATACAATATTTATATCTTTTGACTCTTCCCCCCCCCCTTTTTTCAGTTTCTAATGGTAAGATCGCAAAACTACAGCAACAGACATAAGGAACTATCTGAAGCATGGTTCCCATACTTTTTTTCTGAAGTGTCACTTAGTAAATTCTTTAAGTTGATTCGGGCCAGCAATTCTACAATAAGTTAAGATGGCATAGTTAGCGTCATATTAAAGAAGATTTTTTTTTCAAACTAAGCATTCACAGGTCTCCAATCCTATTATAAAAATGATAGGGGATCGGAAACTATAATAAAATTTCATGAGCTCCGTTTAAATGTGAAAGCTAATTAATTGGCAGGAAACAAAACCTAGGGAATAAATTTAAAAATGAAAGGTATATTTTCGTATTTATTCAGCAACCTTAAATAGAGTTTCTTTTTTTTTTTTTTTTTTTTGCATCAAAATGTACTATTTCATGATATTAGGACAAGCGTTTTGTCATCATTTATTATTTAAATTTAGGTGCCAAATACGAGTCTAACAATTTACTGTATAAAATGTTAATTATATTATGAGGAAATGATTCATTCGAAACATTTTGCTATTTTAGCAAAATTTTAAATCGCTTTTTGCTGCTCGCAAATTCTGCGTGTATCTTTTTCATTACCCAAAAAATTGTACTACCCTTACTTCAAAGTTGCTTAAAGCTAAGATAAAGTGTCATACACGATCAGGTCCTTATGTTTACAGATTTTTATTAATCATTCCTCAATCATATTATTGAGGAGGCTCTAAATTACTGCGTCACAGAGAGTGTCAGTACTGATATTTGGATCTTGAGTGATAGCCGAAGCTCTATTCAGCATCTGTCTGAATGGTGGAAACAAGGTGACAAATTGACTCTGAACATAATCCAACATCTAAAACACTTGAGTAAACGTCTCACCATTACTTTTCAATGGATACCGTAACATGTTGATATATTTGGAAATGAGATTGCTGATGGGCTGGCTCGTCAGGGGAGCCAACAGATTTCTCCTCGTAACGGATGCCTTCCTTTTTCAGAAATTGCAACCCGTGTTAAGCAAAGCATCAGTTCCTCTTGGAGACAGCCCCCTATACATGAATGGTACAAAGCATCCCGCCCTGGTGCTGCTTTACTTCGGGCAAGTAGTAGAGAACATCAAACCGTCCTAGCCCGACCGAGAAGTGGACACACCGACACACTCGAGCACAGCGACATGTGGTTGGTATTAAGGTTTTCCCCTTATGCCCAAAATGCAATTTGACTCAGGCTGCTCCCGCCCATATTTTCTCTTGCATCGGCTGTGATCGGAATCAGCTGTATTCCGACCCTTCTGCTGTTTTGGAGGGACTTTGTTCGCACGGCTTCATGGACTTGGTATGATGTTTCTGTCTGCCAAGTGGGACAAGCAACAACAACAACAACAACACAGATTTTTATTATTTTTAAATAACATCGAAGTTAATTTTTAAAAAATTAATATTTATTTTTAAAAAATAGTGCAAATCATTAGTTATTAAAGTAATCAAGCAGAGAACCCTTGAAAGAAATTTATTTTGTTCTAGCTTATATAGGCGGAACAGATACCTTGCAGAAATCATGCTCCCAGTGAGTCAGAACGACGCATTTTTGTATTCTTTCCAATACAGATTAGCGGAACATGTGTTGTGTGAAGTTTTGAAGCATCTCTTGTTTCAAATTGATGCGTCTCTATGTCTTTTGGATATGAAATGTAAATTGTGAGGTGTCATATCCCGTTTTCTCCATTCTGTTGCATTTAATTTTAACTCATTACAAAGAACGAAGCAAAATGGATATATATTTTTTTTTTAAATCCATTTGCTAATATATTTTGCTCAACTGATAGGTGCAAGGTATATTCTTACAACGTTTTCATTTCCCTTTATATATTTGGTCATGGAAACGTATATCTTAATGTATGTACGTTGTGTATTTTCTTATTATATGCACACACTATTTTTAAAAAATCCTAAAATCTTAATGTAAAAGATACTGGCATTCATGTTGCCAGTAACTTTTACCGTGAAATCCTATTTTACCGTAAAGTTTTACGGTTGAGTGAACGGGAGTTAAAAAAAACGGAACACGCGAGCAGCATGTTCGAACTCTGGATCATCGTATCGGTAGCCGCTTTGCTGACCACCGTAACAGTTAGGACACATCGAGAGAGGGGAAACACGATGTTATCTGCTTCGCACTTAAGTCACGTGGCATATCAATAGGCATTAAAATCCTTTTTTTTTCGGTACAACTTCTGTAATTTTTTCTATACTGTAAACGCTCCATTTTACAGTAATATTTACCAAAAACGTTTCCTGATTTTTTTCATTGTATATGTGCAGAATATGCGTTATACGATACTTAATGAAGTGAAACTTTTTATGCGAATAACTTGAAATTCTGATCCGAAGCCTTTTAGTGTGACGAAAGTGACGTTTTTTTTTTTTTTTTTTCCAATTGTTGCCAAGAAAAATGAAAAATAATAGTAGTTATAACCTTAGTTTTGTCAATAAATTTAACAATCTAGTTTTAAGGCAAATTTTAAGTAAGCATACGTTATTGGCTTTTGAGCAGTTACTTCTTATATTATGCAGGTTTTCGAAGATTTCGTTGATTTAAGGCAAATTAACAGTTTTAAAGCATATTCTACATTGCATAAGTTCAGCCTTGAAATTAGATGCGAATTTTTATTAGGAAAATTAACCTCATAATTACTGTTATTTTTCACTTTTTGAAAAAACGGATTTCGAGTAATATTTAGTGTTCTAGTTGTTTATAATTTATTTTCTACGTTAAAATCTACAACTTTCTCATGAATATGTCTAAGTCAGGATCAGGTTGAATAAGAGCGTGGCGTGAGAGAAAAAGTGCGGGTGAAGTGACAGTTCAGAATGTAAAAAAAAAAGAAAAGGTGCAAGTTTCACTTCTATATTGTGTCTCCACGAAGCACTTTTTTTTTTTTTTAACTCCAAAGAGTACACACTAGAACGCAGATGTTCTGTGCAGATTAAATTAACTTTCATTAAATCTAAAGCATTCTGTTAAATATAAGTTCGTTTTAACAGTTCAAAGCGAAAAGAAATAAATCATAAACAATACCCACGCGGGTTCTGCCCAAAATCACTATAATTACTGTGATTTTTAAACTTTTTTATGCATCTTTTAAAAACATTTTCACCAGAAAAAAAATAAGAGGCATTAAAGACGTATAAACCTGCCCAATAGAACAAACATATATGGATGGAAGAGCTTTAGACTTATGTAATTATTTTTTAAAAGAACGAACCTTATTTTTATTAAAGCTTTCTACTAGGCCGTTGCCTTTAAACTTCTCTCTTATTTTTCTTTTTGAAAACACGTGAAATAAATGGCGGTTTTATCTTTAGTATGCAGTTACAGTTGTAGTAAAAATTTTTAAGCGGATTTATCTATGCCGTCTTTTTAGAAAACGTAATCCCTGAAGACATGTGTCTTTAACTGATGGTTACTCGTTACTTTTTTTATGCAACGATGGCAATTTTTTTTTACAAAAAGAAAAAAGAATCTTAGTGTTTTCAAGTTTTCTTTTCTTCAAAAATTCTAAAACGCAAGTTGTTGAATCTCGTTTTAACTCCGCACTACAGCTCAAAAAAAAAAGAAAGAAAAAAAAAAGAAATTCATTCTGCAAGGTAAATACCCCTAATTTAAAGTAAGAGATGTAAATGCAACTTTTTTTGGTGCAAAACTTATACAAGAAAAATAAATAAAAATTTTATGGAAGGCAGATTTTTTTTAAATGAATGTCTTGCTTTCAAGTGTTTAAAGCTCATAGACTAATTCACTTACAACTTTCTAAAAAGTTTAATTTAAAAATAAAAAAAAATCTTTTGTACAAGAATGTTCTGAAAGTATTATTAGCTTAAAGGGCAAGTCAGAAGTCAAAGTGTTTTTTAATCAACGGAAGGAAAAGTGGTGTAAACATTTCTCTCTAAAGCACCCCGACACCACTGGGGCAGGAGTTTGCAGCCCACTTGTTCTCATCTTCTGCTCGACGGGAAAAAACACAACATCTTTCAATTGCGAAGTTGCTGCTATTTATCTGGTCATGTCACATTTGTACTGTCATCAGCACAAATTAAGTAATGTACACGAACTTTTTCGGCACTTTTTTTTTTTACAATGGCGAACGCCACACAGAACCACTGCGCCACAACAGCAGTTAAAAAGCATAATACGAAAAGTATGGACACAGAATCAAAAAAAAAAAAAAACAGATCATGAACAATCATGGCGCAGATAAGGCATTAAAACACAAAATGTCCCTAGTGCACCAGTTGCGATCACACGAGGAGAATTATTCCAGTGATGGGCAATGGTCAGTGTCCATCTTCTTCCGATGATCGCAGACTGCACAGAGAAGCCAAGAGTACAAGTCAAAAGTACAAGAGTGTACAGGGGTCCTGCGGAACGCTGATGCGGAATAGTGTTTAGGGAGGCAGTCGTAGCCGGTAGCCGGTCGGAGTTCAGCCACAGCTTTCGCCTTGGCTATTTGGATATGTCCTACAGGGTTTTGATCATATCTTTTGTGAATTATTTAAGTGGTTTGTATGACAGAAATCTCCCTTCTTAGCAAGAGAGTCTGCTCTCTTGTTTCCAGGAACACCACAGTGTCCCGGAATCCACTGTAAGGTGACCTGTTTTGAGAAGTCAGACATACTTTACGAAATATTCAGTAAATTACCACCCTATAGCCAGGGCTAAGGCAGAAATACATGAAATACACCGCCAGTTCAGTCAATTCCAGCTGAGGACTGCAGTTTCGTACTTATTAGCACTCATCAGGCCGGCATAGGAGTGACTGAGCTGGAAATAGAAAACCTATTAACGAAGTCTAGAGTGCCAAAAAAAACTGGTAGCTAATACAGAATTAGCACTGACCAGACGAGTGACCGAAACAATGGTTCGGTTCAACTCGAATATTGAAGACAAGGCAGGTATATTCAGTAAGTTGCCGCCCTATAGCCAGGGCGAAGGCAGAAATACATGAAATACACCGCCAGTTCAGTCAATTCCAGCTGAGGACTGCAGTTTCGTACTTATTAGCACTCATCAGGCCGGCATAGGAGTGACTGAGCTGGAAATAGAAAACCTATTAACGAAGTCTAGAGTGCCAAAAAAAACTGGTAGCTAATACAGAATTAGCACTGACCAGACGAGTGACCGAAACAATGGTTCGGTTCAACTCGAATATTGAAGACAAGGCAGGTATATTCAGTAAGTTGCCGCCCTATAGCCAGGGCGAAGGCAGAAATACATGAAATACACCGCCAGTTCAGTCAATTCCAGCTGAGGACTGCAGTTTCGTACTTATTAGCACTCATCAGGCCGGCATAGGAGTGACTGAGCTGGAAATAGAAAACCTATTAACGAAGTCTAGAGTGCCAAAAAAAACTGGTAGCTAATACAGAATTAGCACTGACCAGACGAGTGACCGAAACAATGGTTCGGTTCAACTCGAATATTGAAGACAAGGCAGGTATATTCAGTAAGTTGCCGCCCTATAGCCAGGGCGAAGGCAGAAATACATGAAATACACCGCCAGTTCAGTCAATTCCAGCTGAGGACTGCAGTTTCGTACTTATTAGCACTCATCAGGCCGGCATAGGAGTGACTGAGCTGGAAAAAGAAAACCTCTTAACGAAGCATAGAGTGCCAAAAAAAAAACTGGTTGCTAATACAGAATTAGCACTGACCAGACCAGTGACCGAAACAATGGCTCGGTTCAACTCGAATATTGAAGGCAAGGCAGGTATATTCAGTAAGTTACCGCCCTAATAGCCAGGGCGAAGGCAGAAATACATGAAATACACGGCCAGCTCAGTCGATTCCAGCCGAGGACTGCAGTTTCGTGACTGAGCTGGCGGTGTATTTCATGTATACTTTACGAGAGTTTCTCACACTCTAAGATGTCAGAGGAGGCAAGGGCAGTATCCAAATCTGCAGCAAATATAACGGCTTTAGATTGGCAAATGATCACCACTTTTTAAACACTGGTGACAGTACAAATGTGACATGACCAGATGAATAACAGCAACTTTTCAATTGAAAGATGTTCTGCTTTTTCCCGTAGAGGCATAAAATAAGAACAAGTGGCTGTGTGTAAACTCCTGCCCCAGTGGTATCGGCGTGCTTTAGAGAGAGCGATCTGTATAGATGTGTGTCCAATCTGGTTCAGATGTAAACTGCTGTGAGAAATATGCTCTCAGCTCTCATGATGGATTGGACGCGACAAATTCCCCTATGAAAGTCCCCTGGGTAAGTCCAAAACGTGTATGAAACGCCTTTCCGCAGTTGGATGTGCAGGCAAGATTGGAGGCTAGAGGCAGAAATTTAATTCTTAGAAAGTTCCTTAAGTTCCGGAACTCTCTGCACAAAATCACGCCATGTCTTCAAAGTCCTCTTGGTAGCCAAGCACTGTTCGCCAGGAAAAGCAGATCGTGATTGCTTTAAAAAAGCTGCATAAAAGAAGAACTAACCAATAAACTGTTAAAAATGTCGCAAAAAAAATCTAGAATTAGTTAGCCTAATAGTTTTAAAGTTAAAAAAACGACTTGAAGTAATATACAATTTTATTTAATAGAAGAAATTAGTGCCTGCTGCTTATTGAAATGTAAAACATAATAGATAGCTACACCCTTCGTTTCAACTTAAGGTAATAAATAATTAAAGGCATATACAACATGGAATATACTTAAATGTATTAATGAAATTTCCTTCCAGACAAGAAAGAGTTATTTCTTTTTAAAACTCAGAATACCAAGTTTGTAACGCAATTTAGTTTAAAACATTTCTCTAATAAGCAATACATGAAGATTTTCATGTTCAAAAACAATTTAACTATCGTAAATGGTTTCTACATATATGTGTATATAAGCAAAACAAGGTTTCTGTGCCATTAAATTATTGCATTTTTCACTGGTGGAGAGGAATATTTAATGAAAAATGGAAACTATAAACTATCCCTGGGAATGCTTATCATTACTTGATTTATTGGGACAAGTTAAAAAAATTGTTTTTTTTTTTTTTTTTTTTTGTTCTGAAATGCTTAATTTCTTCTTTATACAAAGAAGAAATTTAGCTGATTTGCTGATACACAAATTCAGCTTTTATTATTTTAAGTAGTGCAATCAGGTCTTGTTTTTAATTTTCCTCAGCTCTTCGGGAGCCGTGTTCACACTTTTTTAAGTACATTGAAATAATTCAAAATAACTTTATAAAATTACTAAATTTAAAATTTATAAACCTATACAACAGAAGTTTATCGTCAAAACAGCTGACCAATATCTACAAAATTAATTTGCCAATATTTCTTCCTAATTTTGACTGCAATTATTTTTCACAGTAAGATGAAAAGCTCATCCTTGCTATTTGTGATCGCCTCTGAAGGGTTCTTTGGAAGGCCTTTGAATCTAATATAAGTCCGCCCCCTGCTTGTTCAAGAGCATTATGCTTGAAATATTTTACTCGTTAATACGATTAAATTTGATATCCTTGATTATATTTAGTGGTGCCGCCTGCCTTTTCTAGTGATCAAAGGAGACTGACTGCGATGAGGAGGTCCCGGGTTCGAATCTCGGCTTGGTCATGGATGTGCTTTCACCCTCATCCTTTCTTTGTGTGAATGTATTGTTATGCTATGAATGACTGCCTGTCCAATAAACGGGTCCTATGGCATGTGTGTACTGTAGAAGTCGGACTTCACACCAAGTTATACAGTTGGAAAAATGAAGCGGTGCACCTTAAATTGTTAGCCTAGTTGGCACAAGACAACAACAATAACATTATACTATATTAAAATAATCGTGAAAACTACCTAAATAAAAGGAGTTAGATTTTTAGAAGGAAAAAAGAGTGAAAATCAAATTTAGTTGCTCATTGAATTATATTTACAAATTTTTGTTATTGCTATTAAACGTTATTCAATGCACTTAAAACTCTAGAATGCACGACAACGCAGATTCTATTCTTAATTTAGCTTCAAAGTGTAAGTACGTTTTGATGAAAATTATTCTACCATAATAAAAACGCTATAACACTTAGTAAAGTGTTGCAACTAAACGCAAATTTTTATAGCCGTATAAAACACATCTGTACTTAGAAAATAAGTTACAGTCACCTAATTAATTCTTCTTTTTAAAAAATAAAATATTTCGAAATCGTAAAGTAGGTCCAAGTTCTCAGTATTAAGGACATAAAAGAATTTTCTCATTACCTACTTAAATTTCACCAGACTTAAAAAAAATAAAGTATATTTGCACTGCTTTAACACGGATGAGATTTGTAAAAATATTTACAACAGATATAAATATCCTGCGAGTTTCCGTATTTAATTAAAAATTATTGACAGCTGTTTGTAAAACTTTCTCAATTATGAAATTCGTAATAAACCTGCTGTTATTCGAGATTTATTGATCAATAAAATCGAATATTTAAACATACATTGACAGAAGGGAGAAGAAACTGTGACTGCGATAAAAGATCTAAACAGCTTTCAGTCTAGGTTTCCATTAATAAAATAAAAACTCGGTTGATAACATGTTTTTGTATTGATAACATAAATGTTGCTATAAATATTGAAATGTTCGGTTCCAACTGGACGTAAAAAGAAAGTTGGTTCAATAAATGACTTGTAAAATACAAAGTGTTACAAATAGAACTGACGGTTTTCAAAACAAAATTACAAGTAAACATTGACATAATAAAATTCATTCTTGCAGAGCATACCAAGTCAGGATTTTTTTTTTAATTCAATTTTACATTTTTATGTGGTACAAAATTTTACCAGCAGATGGCGCTGTATTTGTTTTTGACCAATATGGGAAAATTACTGCTTGTGTTGAAAGACGATGGTCTAAAAATATGTACCTTCCACTGCAACTACATGTCTCAACAGAAGCAAAAATTAGCGGTGTGACTATCTTTAAAGTCATATTGGAATATTTTTACATTCGCCACAGATAACCCTTTTGCTACAAAGTGCATTATTTGTAGGCTTTGTGAATGGTGAAAAGATGAAATCGTTGTACACGCGTACACTGTGAAATGCACGAATGAATTTTCCCACGCATGCATTTGATATCTACCACCGATCCCTAGTAATTCATTTTGAAAACCGTCAGTTTATTTCGGAACACCCTGTAGGAGCTTAAGGACGTTGCACAGTTTGTGATCAGAAAGAACCCCCTGAAATTGGTACTGAATGAAGTTAGAGTAGTGTACGATGCATAGTGATGTCCATGCCGAAAGGTAAATTTGAATTAACATATCATTTATGTTTTTCCGCGTTTCACTTTACATTTCAGTTTTAAATTGCATTTATATTATTTTGTTCCTCACGGGAAACCGAGCCCAAGTTGAAAGTACTACCTGACTTTATTCAAACTGGGAACCTTCCGTTTTAAACTGAGCGTCATAAAGATCGAACTCCGCCTAGTCTGAAATAACAGTCATTAAATGGAGGTACTGTACACATCAACGGATCGATAGTTTTGATCCATTCCAGGAACCTAACAATTCCTGACCGATCACCCTTGAGATAATGAGTTTCAATGGGAACTTGAAATACTTTGTAACCAAGACAGATTTAACTCTCTGGCGGTTTGACATACGAGCGGAATTTCACCTGGAAAAGGTCACCTTGGGAACATGGCTATCTGCTCGAAATGGTCAATACTTTTTATCTTGAAATTCCCTCCCCCTTTCGGAAGGAGATAAAAAGCACTTAATCCCTTTTGACCAGGACGTGCTGTCAAAGCTCAACCCCTTTCTTTTCAACGCGTGTCGCAGGGAAGAGTGGAACTCCTCCAGACATGCTGTCAAGGTCCGTCCCGCCCATTTCTCTCCTCAACACGTGTAGCAAACGAGTTGAATTCCTTTCAGCCAGTCGTGTTTTACTAATCACAACTTTCTGTAATATTTATGAAGTAATAATCTAGATTTTAAATCTCTGGAATTGCTATCTCCTACTACTGCTCTAAATTACTATTCACATATTTTATTATTGAATTTAACTACTCATATTCAACATTTATAAAACAATATTTGGAACAAGTTATTTCAATATGAAATAGCTAAATGCATTTAGTTATGATTGTAATGTTTTGCATAACCTGAAATGATACGTAATAATAAAAAGCAATAAAGGAATTCCCTCCCCCCTTCCGCGCAACAGCAATTCGTTGTTTTTCTTTTAACGCTGGGGGAAAAAAGCACTGCAAATTTATACATCTATGCATACTTTTTACATACTATGTTTGTATATGTATATTTTTTTCTTTATTTGTGCATTTTTATGTTTCGAATCTCGCCATATTTGAGGCTAAGTGATCGTAATAGCGGTATACCTAGGCTTGCCTTATTTCCGAAATGTTCAACCAGGACCTCCCCCCCCCCCCACCGTGGGTATTTCAAAAGGTACACACCCCGGCTGGTTTTCAGAGTGTTTTAGAAGCTCAATGCTATGGATAAATGATTACTAATTATCAGCCTAAACCAGGAATAATAAATGATACATGACGCAAGCAGATACATTTAAACAATTTATTTTGTAAACGTTAATCTTTTGAAGTTACTTCAGCAAGAAATGAGGAATTGAATTTTGAACAATATTTACTTGTTTATTGGATTGGCTAGGACTTTTTTAGAAAGTCTTTTTTGTTTTAAATCTTTTTGTAAAATTCCTTACAAGCAAATCCGATAGTAATTTTATAGCTCATAAATTACAAATCTGTACCTCAGAGCTAAACTAACGTGATTCACATACGCTACTTTACAGGAGAGAAAAAAATATGTCATGTGAGTGCAATTTTCGAAAATATGAAAAATATCCGATATTTTCAATCAACGCAAGCTAATGTCTTCAAAATAGTAAATGCATCCTCAAATCACTCTTATTTATTATTATAATGTGCAGACTTAAAATTAAGGTTTCTTTAATTATTCATATCTAATATTCCATTTTACATTTTAGTCGATTTTAATAGAGTTAATATAGCGTTAGCTGTTCTACTCATTTGTCTTCTGTTAGCTACTTTTACACAGTTATATGATTCAGAAAAAAAAACAATATGCAACAGTCAGGGGCATAGTCATAAGACATTTTCTTTTGTTCCAACCAATGGTTAACATTTAATTAGGTACTTTTAATATGCATTAAAATTGTTACATTACTAATAATTTCATGAATAAAAAAAATACATTATTTTGTTATATTAATGTGTAATAATACATCATAAAACTATAGTGCATAACTTTTTAGGTATTTTTAATAATAAATGAGCTATATTACTATGATTAATATAATTTTTATACTGAAAATACCGTAGTTGGAAAAATAAATATCGAAAATATCAAAATATCATGATATTTTCAGAACAAATATCGGATATATATCGGCGAACCCTAGCAGTAATAAGCAGAAAATTCAAATTTTTGGACTTACGTCAGTCTGGCTACGAGGTACAGAAATGAAAAATTTATTATTTTAATTAATCCTTCACGGTTAATTATTTTTATATTTTTTAGTCATCTGTAATGAAACTTATATTTTACCGAGACGTGAAGTAAACTGGCCGGGACACTGGATTTTTGAATGAAAATCGGGACTGTCTAGGATCCCGTTTGAAAATCGGAAAACAAATACTAAATCCAACATTCACTGATTTATGGCGTATTTAACACAGCTATTATTAAAGAAACACTGACAATCACATGGGATCTAGTATGGGGCGCCTCGATGAGAGGCTCAGAAGGACAGTGTAACCTCCCCAAAAAATTCTCATTTGAAAAATGTGGAAACACGATTGCAACATTTAGATTCTTCTTTCAAATTTTAAAAATTGTTTTTAATGATGCATAATGTTGCTTCTCATTAGATGTTATGTAAGTATGATGTAATGTGCGTGCTCATGTTTATCATTTGGAAAAAGTAGAACTTCATTCGAAAATTTGAGAATCCACCTCTCCCCCCCCCCCTCTCATTTTATTTCGGAGTGCCCCTGCTAGTAGTTAAGACCTAAGTGACCGAACTAGGTATCAAATCAAAGTTATGAAAACACAATTAAAGCAAAAAATAGTAAACAACGAAATACTTTTAAATTATAGTGGTAAAAAAAAGTCGCAGCAAAAAAGTTGTTAAAATAATTTTACGAATTTTCATCCCCGTAAAAGGTTTATTAATTAGTATGAAGCATAAATTATGATGATTTTTCTATAAAAATCAAGGTTTTATAATTATTTTTGCTTAAGTTGTTCCAAGGAATTGAAAGATCATATGACTTGTATCAAGCAATCGCACAGATTAAATAGTGATTTGAGATAAATATCAGGCTTTGGGCAAATTGAGATCAATGAAAATTCTGGATTTGTTGCTTAATAAAGTACAAATAGTTAAGCTGTGCTGAAGTTTTATTTTAATTATAAAACGGTTTAAACCTTTATTTATTTTTCTCTATTTATTATTATTCCTTTTCTTACATAAAAGAATAGTTATAAATTCTCACTTAACCATTTCCCCATTTCCATCTTCCTACAAAATACTGTAGATCTTAAGCAACTCCATAGAAATTTCCTTTACTAAGAGTCAGGTCCCATTCTTCTGAATTTCTTCCCCCTCTTAATGAAAAAAATTCCGAGGCTCTTTATTTTTTATTGAAAAGAAAAAGCTACAAACGATTCAATTTTTGATTTTTTTTTTTTTTTTTTTGAAAACTATTCATTTTCATATACTTTTCCATTTTTAATAACAATAAAAAAATATTATTATTGTTCTTTGCTAACAACTGAAGTTTTTTTTTTTTTTTTTTGTATAAATGTTAACACAATAGCTGCCTGGTGTTGTGCAAAATTTTTGCTCTTACTATATATTGTTTATTTAGTTTTTTTTTTTTTACTTATACAGAATTGAAATTGTATGCTAAGAGATAAATGTTTGTTTTTCTTTGTGATTAAGATAATTATAAGCTGAAGTATTAGACAGAATCGGTGAATTTAAAATGTTTCTGATATTAATGATTGAAATTTGCGACCAAAACCCAAGGCCAATCAGTTAGAGTAAATAAATTTGAAAAAATATCCCTTTTTTTTATATTTTTTTATAATGTGTTTTGAGTACAACATCTGCCTAAATGTGCGTAAAACGCGACGTAAGTGCACATAAAAGTTGAAAATTGATCTTTTACGTGTACTCTTTGGTTTTTTTTTACAGCATTGTGATTTTATAACAGTTAAAGTTCCTAAATTATATGTTAGTAGCGAATAAAGCCGTAGCTATAAATTTATTTCCAAAAGGATACTTAGTTTGTTTTCGTTCAATTTGAAATCTCACGGCTTTTATTTATTAATTTATTTGAAATGTAATTGAATGTCATTGTCGTCGATTAAATTATGTTGCATCCATTTACAGCACAATCATTAATTAAATGTAAATTTTAAGCTTAGAAGAAAGAGAAGTGGATATTTCATTCTTGGAATCAAGTTTTGCTTTTAGCAGATGCTTTCAATAAATAGCAAGGAGGTTTGTTTAGAAATCTTTGCGTTGATAAGAAGGATGCACTGAACCTTGAAACCCCAACCTGATGAAAGGGTATTGTTTGCATGTGTGAATACAGAAGGTGGGCCCCTGCGCTCCGGGGTGCCGCTCTCAGGAGAGGGGAAAGGAAAAGCAGGATTCTACGCCTTGGACCGTTTGACAACGAAAATTTAGTGTCAGAAAAATACGTGTAAAACGCTAGCGACGTGATCTTGCTACGGCGTGATAAGACGTGCAAAACCGCCGGTAAGTTAAGGCACACCATTCACCATCATTGTACACGAGGGGTCTTCAACCGGCCAGTATTGAACACACGACTTTCAGGCCTTTTAGATCAAAAGTGATACAGACTACAAGAATAACATGCCAGTGATAAAAATAGCAACTTTCGAGACAAATTCCTCAATAAGTGCAAATGTCTGTTTTCAAAACTACCGTAAAACGAGGTAACTTTGGAACTGGGTGGCTAACTTTTAGACAGTGGATAATTATTAGTTTACGGGGTTCTTTGTAGGGCGTACTGCTTTGGTTCAGTCTGAAATCACGTCTGTTAAGTAGACCTGTAGTATGGATTCTACGTGACGGCAGTTACCAGAACCACTGCAGTCCTATTGACAGCATGGTTATTCGCGCCATTTGTTTTTCAAAATTCTTGTTTTGGGGAAACTTTAGCATGTACCTTAAGAGCTGCGCACACCAAATTACATTCAAGCCTGTATACACATTAATAAACACCTCCTCAAGTGGTTAATACATAAGTAACCATGTTATTATACGTTTTATGTTTTATAACGTTTACATTGTTAATTTTCATCTTTTCACGGCGTAACTTTGGGACTGAGAAATTTTCACTGCAAGTTTACAGCGATGTTTCGGCTTTGGTTGATAAAAGCTAAACTTTACAAAGTGTTTAAATAATATTAGTTACACCATCTGTCTTTTTAGTAACATTTCAAAGCACAGTTTAAAATAATATCTGTAATCTTGAGTTTTACAAACTAAGTAGAATGTATTGTTCTTATGACCTGCTAAATATAACATTGTAGGATTGATTAAATTCCTTTTCCTTGTTTTTTCTAATGAAGATAATGCACTTATAGAATAATAGTGGGGAACCACTGGTGCAAAGTTATGTTTTCTACTGTTTTTAATGGGGATAAAGTCAAGTCCCAATGTTACCCCCGATCAATTGGGTGACATTGAGACAAATAGAAAAGCGTTTTAGGAAAAAACAGAATAACTAGAGTTATTCTTTTGTCATGTCAGGAATACTCAGCTGACATATTGATTTTTTAATCTTTTTTTACTCTGAAAAAAAAAAGATAGGAACAAAGTATAAAACTTTGAAAAGAACCCCAAAGTTATCCCAGCTTACGGTATTTTTACAACAGTATAAATTTCAAGTTTTAGGGAAAAACAGCACTGTTCCCTTATCTACAGTTTAAAAAAAAAGCAAAATTTCAAGTACACTAAGTCTGTTTGTTTTACGCTTACATTTTTATTTAGGAAAGAACGACACGCAATCGAAAATCACTTAAGCAAATGCACCTGTCCTATTGATCAGAATATTGGAAATATATATCGCTCGTTGAGGGGGGGGAGGTAGGAAGGTTTCTCAGAAAAGGGAAGGAAATGATTTAGAATGCTCATTTGGAATGTCTGAAAAAGCATAAACTTCCAGTGGAAGTACATTAGGAATATTTTAGTGCAAGTCAACAGTACAAATAAATTCTTGAATTATCGACTCAGAAAGCATTTCATTCGTTCAGCATAATGTGAACAATATTAAGTGGGGACACGGAACTACTTCCTTTTACGCCTATTAAATAATTGAATCGTTTAATTACTTAAAAACTGTAGTGTGCAACCATGGCCCTCGAACACTCACGGGCGCAGGTCTGAACCTTGCTACAGTCGGTGGAATTTAAAGATGCAGAAAGTCGACGGTGTCCGTGTCGTACGATTAAGCTTCATGTAAAAGATCCCTCAAATTTTTCAAACTTTGAGTACTCTTAGAAAAATTAAACTTCTAGTGCAGTTTCGCATTGAAGAGAGCCCAGGTGCTTCAAAGATGTAAGGAAAATGGGCATTAAAATCCTTGCAGTAATGTTATTAGCCAATAATGGTTACACATGAATGAACGGACGCTTTATCGAAGAATCGCACTAGATCTGCAAATAGGTAAAGCCTCAAAGGTAGCCCCATTAGACAAAAAATCAAGCACACGCATTACAAGCAATACTTTTTAAAAGCGTAATAATTCTAAGGCACTTTTTTTCACGCATAAAAGTATAGTAACTATAGAAAATGGCACTTTCAAATGTAAACAAAGACGATGTTTTTGCTAACGTCTGTTATCACAGTTAGCAGCAATAACAACTAAATGGAACTAGAAACTAGTTCAGATTCCTTGGTTATTTTTGGTAGCGAAACTAATAGAATTGAGTCATGAAAGCATTAAATAAATCAACGTTACACCCCTTATCAGTAAGTGAATTGACGATTAGACAAGTCCATTGACTATCATATTTTTAAACAAAAAATACAGTACTTAAAATTAAGGGCCGCTCAAAACACAGCAGGCCCTCGCTTTATGCGGGTGTTACGTCCAGAGAAAATGTTGCGTAAATCGAAATTGGGTTAATTGAGACTAAATAGTAGTGTTAAAATAGGAGTTAGCTTCCATAAATAAAATAAATACTTCATTCCAGTGATAGATAAATGTAAAATAAGCTTAATGAGCAATAATTTTCGTAAATATGTACAAAGTTCATAAAGAAAACACCAATGAACTTTTTTTTAAAGAGCTGGTTAAGATATTCCTTTAGCAGTCACTTTTTACTTCCTTTTACAAAAAAGGAAGTATTGTATTCGCAAAAAAAATTTCGCTCAAAAAAAATCGGCCTTAATTTCCATTTTTCTCACCCCCGAATGAGTGTTGAGTTTTTTTTTTCGACCCGACCACACGTGGATATGTGCCTAGGGACGCCCAGACACCCGAAATATCCATTTTGGCGAACCCCGAGTTAATTACAACGAATTTTCTCTTGACGTCCGTATGTACGTATGTATGTGCGTATGTGTGTGTGTATCTCGCATAACTCAAAAACGGTATGTCCTAGAAAGTTGAAATTTGGTACATAGACTCCTAGTGGGGTCTAGTTGTGCACCTTCCCTCTTGGTTGCATTCGGAAGTTCCTAAGGGGATCTTTTGCCCGTTTTTGGGGAGAAATCGTTGTTAATTTCGATGTAAACTTAAGTTGTGTTATAATTTGTCGGACATTCCGGGATATATCGCCAGTCTTTTGGTCGCCAAATTTTGTCGCCAACTTGGCGACAAATTTGGCGATTTTTTAAAATTTTTTTTATTATTATTTTTTTTAATCTGGTTTTAATTTGGCCACTGTTGGTGATATTTAGAGAGTAAACTATTGAAATCACAATAAAAGTGTCAAAAATGAGAGAATGACATTAAATTGGAGTAAAAGGAAGTCATGTGATGCACACATCAGCTCGTTTTCCCTGTCGTTGTTCGTAGAGCATTAACGAATCCATGAACATTCGCGTCATTTCCATAACAAGATCTTCCTTCCCTGACAAACCAGAAAGACAATTTGCCATTGTCAAGGAATGGCTTAAAACTTTCAACATGGAAGCTTATGGTTGCACTTCACGGGTGTCGGAATCCTCGTCAGTTTCGTCCTCCTTTGCCATGTTTTTTCCACTGCTCTGAACTCTGTGAGTTTCATAGCTTTACTTCTAAAAAATAACTCTGGAACCAATCGCAAAAAAAAAAAATATCTCCAGTGATCCAAGTTCGCTTACCATCACACCAACGTGCAGTTCATTGCATGTTATCTGAAATCTCACTACCAAACGGCATGACCTTGAGGGTCACGGATTTGGACAAAACTTTAGATATCGGTCCATTCCTACGAGGTATGAATCTAGGTAAAGCGGTTTGACTGCAAAGCCTCTAGTTCGGCTGCAAGGGGAATCCAAAGTTGATAATCTGGATCCAGAAATGCAATTAAATTTCCTTTAGAATTTTTTACCTTTTTTTCTGCTATTGTACTGCAGTATGAGTCATTAGCATGCACTTACCTTTGTATTAATTATAGTGTATACTAATTTTTAATAAGTAATTCTCCAGTTTAAATTGGCAATACTTTTAATTTCAAACACTTGAATGCCAAAATAACATGGTGACAGGATATTTATCGTTTCCAAACGAAACTAATTATTTTCGTTTTAATATTGATCGTCTGCTAGTAAAAAGTGTTCATCGTTTGCTTAAAAAAAAAAAAATAAAAACACTTACTTCAACTGGATATTTATCGTCTGCTATCGAAGATATTCCACAATGATAAGCAAAAAATGAGAGAAGAGAAAAAGCTCTGATTTATTGCACATAAAAAAAAAATATTTTTTCGACTTTATAAGTAATTTTAATATCGCCTATTAATAAATAGGTGTTTTCCTCTTTCACTCGTTGTATTAACAAAAGATGCCAAATGTGTTGGGAGAACAAACGTCGTGCTTTTGAATTTCCAGTGGAAACGCTATTGCGTTTCTAGGACCAGACTAGAAACTCTGGACCCTCGTTTTAGCCGAACTAAAGCCTATGCAGTCAAACCGCTTTACCTGGGCTCATATCTAGTGGGAAGGAACCTATATCTAGAAATGTGTCTGAATCCGTGACCCTCACGGTCGTGCCGTTTGGTCGTCAGTAGTTTAGATTTTTTTAATGGGAAAGTTTTATGTGTTTGAAATGCCGCTTCCATGTAAAATCAAGACTCATCAAGCAAAACAAAATAAAGACGTCAACTCTTAAACAGTGTGGAATCGATTCCACGTAAAATAAACTCGCGTAAAATAAGAATCTAGTGTATTTCAAAAGAATTGAGTAAGATTTTTTTTTTCCATACAGTTATACTCATTAACTTTGTAAAACTTAGATACACTATTTTATTTAGGCATTATTTTTTGGAAATCGAGTTGATTTAATTACATTTATTGATAGAGGAAAAAAACTGTAGTAGGTTTTTAAAAATATTTACAGTTTCAGGTTTCATGAATTGTTAACATATTTTTACTTCCTTTTACAAAAAAGGAAGTATTGTATTCGCGAAAAAAATTTCACTCAAAAATCGGCCTTAATTTCCATTTTTCTTACTCCCGAATGAATGATGAGTTTTTTTTTTTTTTTTTTCCGACCCGACCATACGTGGGTATATGCCTAGGAACCTATAGACACCTGAAATATCCATTTTGACGACCCCCGAGTTAATTACAACGAATTTTCTCGTGACTTCCGTATGTACGTATGTATGTATGAGCGGATGTGCGTATGTATGTCGCATAACTCAAGAACGGTATGTCCTAGAAAGTTGAAATTTGGTACGTAGACTCCTAGTGGAGCCTGGTTGTACACCTTTTCTTTTGGTTGCATTCGGATGTTCTTAAAGGGGTCTTCTGCCCCTTTTTGGGGGAAATCATTGTTAATTCCGATGTAAACTCAAGTGGTGTTATAATTTGTTGGACACTTGGCAATATATTGCCAATCTTTTGGTCGCCAAGTTTTGTCGCCAACTTGGCAACAAATTTGGCGAGTTTTTTTTATGTTTTTTTTTTTTTTTTAATTTTAAATTTGGTTTCAATTTGGAAACTTGGTGATATTTAAAGAGTAAACAATTGAATCACATTAAAATTGCCAGTAATGGGGAAATGACATTAAATATGAGTAAAAGGAAGTCATGTGATGCACACATCAGCACGTTTTTTTTTTTAACTGAACATAAATGGCACTCTAAGGTCGTTCTATGCAATAGAAGCTTGAAAAATCAACTTTTAAATTTGAAAATTTTCAAAAATTACTACTATTTTTAAAGTAACATTACTCCCATTCTTTATATTTTGAAAATCTGAAAATGATCATGCATATGTGTGTTCATAAATTACTTTTAAAAAAAAATTTAGAGTTCAGTAGATAATAAATTTAGATACCAGAGAAATTAGTGATTGAAAGATTTATTTAAGGAACTCAACGAGTCACAAGTTCCATAAAGAGTTACGGTTCCTTTTCAAAATTGTTTACTTTTGAGTATAAAATTTTAAACGCGTTTAGAACCTAAAATCAGACTTCCATTTCAATTTAAAATTTGAATCGTTCTTCTGTTATCTGCTTTTGCGCTGAGAGTTAATCGTAGTTGTAAGTTAAACAGTTAAATTAAGGGTATGAAGTAAAGCGCTAAGCAACGGCTCAATAAGCCTCTTTGATTTTAACACTGATCATTATTGTTGAATAAACAAAGTTCCATTACGCTGTTGCCTTTTAAGTGTCAGTTTTGTTTTTGACTGCCCGGAAACAAAAGTTCTCCAAAATTAATTACCTGCCAAATTCATGGTGCAACATTTATTCATTTACCCTACTTGATTGAATTGCTCATGAGCTCTTAAAAATGTGTTTAAGGTTTCCCTGAAAGTTTAACTTTGATAATGTAAGCTTTGATGTAGTTAGAAATAAAGTTTCACATATTTTTCTTAAAACATTTCTGCAAGTAATTGGTCTTTGTCGAGCAGATTCAACCAAATAAAATGACCTTATTACGACCCTAATGACGCTTAAAATAGTTTTGTGAACTCAAATTATGTTTCAGCTAGAATCGCATACCATTTTCTTGCCATTTTTGTGCACTACAAGTGGCAATACCTGCAGAACAAGACCTGCACAAAGTAAACAAACTTTCAAATAAGCATCATTGTCAAATAAAGAAATAGAAGTTAATATCAATTAAAACTAAAATTAAAATTCTTTAAAAAATCGTGTTCAGTTGAACAAATTAGTCCCTTGTGTCCCTAAAAAACCATGAAAAAATAAGTGCAATTACTGATGTTCTTTTTTTTTTTTTTTTTTTTTTTTTTACAAAAATTTGCTCACATGTGTTTTTTAGGGTTGAAAACTACCCTCTTCATTGCAAAAAAGATGCGGGCTTTCCAAGTGTATGTTAGAAGTGCGGATTTCAGACAACAGATGCTGTATCAATGCAGTTTGTGTATAAAATACGTGAAATACACCGCCTGCTCAGTCATTTCCAGCCCAGGACTACAGTTTCGTGCTTATTAGCACTCATCAGCCTGGCGTAGGAAAGTGACTGAGCTGGAGATGGAAAACCTCTTAAGGAAGCCAAGAGTGCGAAACAAACTGGTAGCTAATACAGAATTAGCAGACCAGACGAGTGACCGAAGCAATGGTTTTGTTTCGCACTCTTGGCTTCCTTAAGAGGTTTTCCATCTCCAGCTCAGTCACTTTCCTATGCCGGGCTGATGAGTGCTAATAAGCACGAAACTGCAGTCCTCGGCTGGAAATGACTGAGCTGGCGGTGTATTTCACGTATTTTTGCTTTAACCCTGGCTAATGTGCAGTAATTCATTGAATATAGTTCGTGTATAAGTTTGACACTGGGACATTTTGTTGTGTCATCGCAAGTGGTGCGTATCAGTGATAATTTTTGAAAGTGAGTGCATAGTGATTAGGGATTGCAATACCGGAAAAAAATCAAGACCAATATTCGGTATTTTTAAAATGTGCTACCTGAATTCCGGTATTTATACGGGAATTTGAAATTTCTCAAAAAACGCTTGAAAACACATTGTTTCGTTGCCACATTTTATAATTTTGTACAAAAATTGTATTGTTTATAAACACGTATTGCGAACAAATATGAAATGATGGCTGTCTTAATAAAAAATCAATAGTAAATAACATAATGCATCTATTGAATTATCTCTAAGCCTAGAACTCATTTAATGCTCAACTTTCCTACAGTTGAAAATACTTTTTCTGAATTCACGCAGGTCGGTGGTATTCTTAACAATGCGTGATACACCTCCTCTGATTGTCTGGAAGTCCTTCATCTTCTAATAATTGGGTCTCTTGCGTGTTATTTTTTAAATAATCTTTTGTGTGTGTTTCTTTTGTCTTGTGTGTACTATTATTATAAGTTTTTTTAGATTATAACTAGTTGCAATTTCTTTCCGAGAGACGATACATTTCCAATGTTAACATCATTTTCTCGAAAGCAGGAGAGGTTTTTTTTTTTTTTTGGTTTTTATTATTGAGCAATCACGATTGCTTATTGTTCTCATTTGACTGTTTTGATGTCCTTTGATTTTACTTTCCCACCGCCAGCCTCCGCAGCATCACCGTCGACCGGGTCCTCACGATGCTGCTCCTATAGCGAAAGCCGTCTCCAGGTTGCATCCATGTCCTACACACACACGCGCATACATACACAACTACACTCACACACAAACACATACACCTACACACACATACAGATACACACACGCATACATACAGACACCTACACATACACACACACACACACACAAACATACACACAACTACTCACACATTCATGCATACATACAGACACCTACACATACACACACAAAAAAAATACACACAACTACCCACACATTCTTGCCTGCACACAGACACAAACACATATGCCTACACACACATACACATACCCCCCACACACACATGCATACACACAACTACCCACACACTTATGCCAGCACACAGACACAAACACATATGCCTACACAGATACACATACCCCTACACATAACACACATACCCCTACACACAACACACATACCCCTACACACAACACAATACCCCTACACACAACACACATACCCCCCACACACAAACACACACGCCTACATACACACACTCGTGATTGCGAAAAACATGTTTGAATTCAAGGTGTCAAAATTCAAATTAATTTTTTTAACTTTTTTGGAATTTACGATGAACTTGACTAAATTTGCTCTCTTATTTGTTTTCGCGTTCTTTTCAAAATAATTATAACAATTATTCGCTGGTGTCGTGAAGGCCGTTACAAAGGATGGTCTCAAATCCTCCATGGTCGAAGGCCATTGATTGCCCGGCAGCTGACTATGCGACTGATACAGTGTAAGTATTTCAATAGCATGTATGGTGGGAAAAGACTAATTCTCTATAAATGTTCTAAATAGTGAGCTGCGGTCTAAAAAGATTACAGTGAGAGTAGGGACTATCAAAACCTATGAAATTGACCTCTTCAAAAGCGTTCACAAATACTTTGCCAAAAGTATTCTGTGCTAAATAAGAGTTTTAAAAAGTGTTTTTGAAAATGTTCTGAAAGTTTCCAACAGCGTTTTCAAATTCTGAGAATTTCAACTCAGAAAACCTCCTTCAAAATGTTTTAAAAAAGGGGGAAAATGTCAATGTTCAAAATGTGTTGCAAAAGGATTTCAGGATTGACAGTACATTTGCCGAAAGGATTGTACTTTCTAATATTAAGGTTTAACATAATTTGAGACAAAATGTTTTAGATTTATTGTTTACATTCTTTTTGAAAATATCGAATTAAAACTATAGAAGAGAAAATTTTCAAAAATTCTTGAAATATATGATTTATTTTATTCCAATATCAGATAAATCTTTTCAAAAAAGGTCCAATTGATCTTTAATTATTTTTATGACTGATAATATGTTCGACATTTTTCTTCTATTCGCATAAATTCGTTATTAACTTAACTATTTTAACTTATTTATTGCAATGATATGTTTAAATGCTAACATTCAAAAATATGTTCCTGAAAATATAATTTGGATGAAAAAGAAACATTTTCATTCACAACGTAAAAAAAACTGAAATGATCTGTGTAATTTTAAAAATATTATCATTCAAAACACAGGTTTCATAAACATACTTTTGATTAATGTTCTTGCGTGGAATGATTCATGATATTAATGGTTTTCTTTCAAAAGCTTATATTTATTTCGAAAAACCATAATCGATTAAGGTTTTGGTTACTAATGGATTAGTTGCATTAATCGCATGAAGTTGAAATTGTCCATTTTTTTGAAAATGCAGGAAATTTATCTGGAGTAAAGTCTCATTTTTCTATCGTATGCATTATTTATCACGATTAAAACATATGCGTTCGAGTTTTAAATTTCTCAAGTTTGCTGTATAAATTCATTTGACATCATTAGTAACAAAAATTGAGATTTCTTATGTGAAAACTTGTGTTTTCTTTTTGTAGGAGAGTACTTTTCTATTAGGTTTTAATAAATCAAGTCTTGTACTTTCAAATGTCAAATGCTTAGAAATACATCAGTGATAAAAATTGAATCACCACGTAAATCGGTTTCGCTTCAAGTGCAATGCCCACAAAAAAAAAAAAAAAAAAATATATATATATATATATATATATATATATATATATATATATATATATATATATATATATATATATATATATATATATATATATATATATATATATATATATATATATATATATATATATATATATATATATATATATATATATATATATATATTTAGAATTCCTTAACTTGAGTAGTAAAAATGGAATAAGCACAAAAATTCTTGTTATTGTCTTAAAGTGTTAAAAAGAAAAACAAACATGATTTTTCAAACAAGGACTACACTTGAACAAGTACTATACTTACACAAATGATGACAACTTTCCTGTAACGCTGTACAGTAAAAAAATTAACGATATCCTCCATAATTTCGATAATAACGACGCATGATCGCCATAGCTTCTATCGCAAGCTGATTTGTTGAATTTAAATTCCAAGACACTTGATGCATGTGATTGTAGAAATATTTTAGTTTTAATACTAAAAATAATTTATTTTATTTTTATTTTAAAATTGTTGCAGCAAAAGAATGCATCTGATTCGACATTATTTTTTATTTAAAACTTAATTCTATTATCTTTTCATAAATCCAGTTCAAAAATATTCGATACAAATATTAAAGTACTCTATTTTTATAGCTTAGTTTTATTGCACCTCGTAACTCCAAAATGCGTCAATTATATTTTCATATCATGGTATGTTGTGTTTATTAATAGACAAGAATTATTTGAAATGTTATTAATTACATGAGCAGTGCACACTCTAATCAATTCAATTTAATTGCCAACTAAATAATACACAAAAATGAAAATTGTTCTTACAGAGTAACTTCTATTGTTTAGGTTTTAAGTTTGAAATGGCAATTGTGTTGATGCGTTGAAGAATCTCTTGAAATGTCGCAGAACATGATAAATAAAGTTTAACTGCGCATGCGCTTTTTGATTAGAAAAAAAAAACTGGTGATTTATAAGTTTTATTTCATTACTCAGCAAAAACCAAATGTATGGAAGTCGTGTTGTCTTCACTAGCCTTCACTATAGTTAATTAGTTAATAGCTTCGTACAATGAAAAAGTATTTGGCTTCATACGTTTTCATGCATTTGTATACTTTTGATTTGCAATACTTTTTAGCACAGAATTGTTTTAATACTAATGAGATTCGTACAGTAAATCACTATACGATCAAATTTTATTTTATGCCTTTTTTTCAGTTTGAAAATGATGTAAAATATGGGGGAATTTTTACCATCAAACCATCTAAGAATATAACACACACCAAAATATTAGCAAATTTTTGATCCATCTAAATATTATCAAATTTTTAGAAAATGCCTCACTTTGTTCTTCAGTTCCTTAAAGAATTTGGATATTTTTTTTTAATAAAATGTCTAAAATGATGGACTGAAACTTCTTCAAACTAACAACTTTGAGAAGCAGAGTAATCACCTGTCTGCCAAAACTTGATTCAAATAAATTGCAGAAACTTGATTTTGTCAGGAATGAATTCAAAATTGTTTGAAATTTACAACTATGTTTACTTTTGAAATCAACAACAATTTTTACTTTTTGTCACAACAGCTATTCTCAATTTGACGAAAAGTCAAGACGTTGTCAGAAATACCATTTTAGTTCAAGTTTTCTGATGAAAGTTTTGAAAATTTGACGAAAAATCATGACGTTGTCATAAATATCATTTTAATTCAACTTTTCGGATGAAATTTTCTTCGTCTTGACAGGGGATCACATCTTTTTTTTTTTTTTAATTATTATTATATGACCTACTTTTAACGCAGTAATGTCATATTCTAGAAGACGACTACTTTCTTAATTTATGAGCTAATTAAACTTTACAACTATCTACGTCAGTGTACGAAGTGAGGAAACAATATTTAACACTTTTATGAAAAGTTCATATATTTGACAAAATAAAGTTTAACGTTAGAAGAGAAACAGTTCTTAGTAAGTTTCTGTTGAAGTTTCACTTTTAGGACCTGAAAATACAATTTATCACGCCTCCTTTTTAATCTTGGTCCCCTGGTAGCGATGTAGCCAATTATAAATTGCAGTTAAGTAAGATTTGGGAAATTTCTGCTATAAATCATGTTTTATGACCTTAACAGAAAGTCTCACATCGTTTACAAACTAATGAATAAATATGTCTCAAGCAATGTACTTTTAAACTGTAACATTATCGATCCTTTAACAAAGCGTTCTAAATGCTAAAGTTACAGTGATCCTTAGATTTTCTCTGTGAATATTATGGTGTTTGACGGCATTTGAATGAGTTTTAGATAAAGTGGAACTAATAAATTCTTCAATTTTTTTTTCAAGGAGAAAATGGCTCAAGAGAACGAAGCAATAATATCTCTAAAGAATAAGCATCTCTGAAAAGTAAAAGGAATTACTTAGCTCATTATTTTAATAGAAAAATTTGGGAAGTAGGGTTGTAAGAAACGAGAAGTGTGTCTGTACGTCTGTCCGTCTGCCTGTCTTCGTGTTTAACAGTAAAATAAATGAATCGTTCTATACATTAATTGCTCCAAAATAAAATGAAAATATATCGGTTTCAAGTATTGAGAATAAATAACTTTCTTCTGAATAATCATTTTTATTTTTAAAAGAATTGGCTTCAGCTCTTCCTTTAAGTGCAAAAAAAAGTGCTTGAAATTTTTCGAATTAAAACTACCTTCCTCCATCCCAACCATCCCAATCCCTCTACTTTGTCAGAGTTAACTTAAAGGGAAAATTTACTTCGATTTTTTTTTTTCGCCAACAAAAGCAATTAATGAAATGTTATTAAAATAAAATTCATCACAATAATTTTCTAACATGAAATTATTTGCAGTTCTTTAGAGCAGAAGAAAAAACAAGGCATAGTTAAAGAAAACTTTTTTTAACTTCCGTCAATGTAAATTTCCAAAAGAATGATTTCAATTTTTGGTACCAACTTTTCTCCATTACATGAAAAAGCTAAAATTTAAAAACATAATCAGAGTTTTTCCGATTTTGCGGGGCTTAAAAATCGTATTTTACTTATTTCTGCAGTTCATAACCATGACAATGAATTTAAGTGATTATTTTTACCTTCAAAACGTGCAATCAACTAATTTTCTTAATTCATAAACTTGTTTTTACTTAATTTTTATGAATGTTATTATTTCCGGGGGGGGGGGTTCGAATTTTTTATCATATATTTAAGATGATCCCTGAATTTTATTTCCTTACTTATTTTCAACTGCTATGCTTTTCAGACTACAATACGACCTTTAAACAAATATCAAGTTCTGCAATGGTCTTTCCAACTTCAAATTGATATCAAATCTTTATTTATTTATTTATTTATTTCAATATTTTACTGTGGGAAGGATTTTTAAAGTTAGAATTTGAGGAAAAACGATTTCGGCAATAATCCGTTATGTGATTCAATTTCATTTTAAAATTTCTTTGAGGTCATTCAAAGTCATTCAGATTTATGCACTCGCATTAATTTCAACAAATACTTTTATTTCATTCAATTATTAAATTCTATTTTATTTTATCGACAACATTTGAATGGTCAAGAGTATTACAAGCATCCAAGACCAAGCACAAGACCTAGATCATAGAACATCTTAAAATCATTATTTATTTATCTTGTTATACACTTAATATTATAAATTATAAAGTATTTTTAAACGTGATCAGAATTCTATAATTTTGAATGATAACTAAATAGTATAGACAAAGAATTCTACAGAAACTCATCATCATGCTTACTAACACTTTTGACATTGCCAATTATTGTTTCAGTTACTATATTATCTTCAGCACTTACTCATTTCTCAGCTGTAAATCTTAATGCATTTTGTACTTTCTTTTTCTAAGAGAGGTTTTTTTTCCTCCCACAAGAGGGAAGGATTTTTTTTTTTTTTTTTTGCAAGTAACCGTAAAAGGAGTGCAAGATTTGGTTCTTCATTTATTTGAGCTAATTACTAATGATTCTAAACGAGGTTTAATTTAATTAAAAATTGTAGTAAGCTTTTTCCAGCTCATAGTAGCAACCACATAAAGATTTTTAGTTCATTTTTTTTTTCTCTACAACTTCTAAGAAATTATGTATTTTACATTCCGTTGAACGGAATATTTTAGGATCTTAATTACGTTGTAGGAGAAAAGAATAAAAAACCGAATGCCGCCCTTTTGTTTTAAAACAGAAGATTTCCTGTAATATATTTATATCCTCTCTTTGCCAAATCATTGTAACATGAAGTTAGTTAAAAATCTAACTATTGGTTTATTTTCTAAAGTATGTATGTACTTTAAAAATCCGTTGTAAATATCAAGAGTGATCTTGGTGCCATGCTCGAGAATTGGAGACTATTAGGTTCGTTGTCAGATGCTCAAAGATCCACCGTGTACGCTAATGGTGGCTGGTGAACGCCACATATGTCGTGGTCACAAAGTCCTCCAAGTTCCAATTTAGAATCAATACTTCTAAGGATTCTGGATCAGGAGTTAATCTGCCTCTGGTCTGGATCGAAAAACAAAGCTGTTTTAAGGTCCCCGAGCAGACAGTAAAACCATGTGTAGAGGTGAGGCACGGGGTACTCTGGTGTGTTTTGTGTGGTGTGAATTTCGAGATATAGATTTCTGTTCTTCAAGCAGACAATGTTCATTTAACCAGGGGTGATTGTGTTTCGGTATTTTACCGAATTTCCGGTATTTTCGGACGTATTTCCGGTATTTTTATGTGCGAAAATACCGGAATTATGTTTTTTTTTTTTTTTGTTATGCTTTTATCTCCCTACCTCCGCAATTTTTTAAAATTACATAATACTAATCAAATATACCTGCAAGAGCCTTAAGATGGACACCTATCCCTTAAGATGGACAAATGTCAAGATACTTTGTATGACACCAGCTCAAAATTAACTTTGTAACCCATTAAAAATGATCAAATGTACACACAATATTTTGACTCAGAACTATTTAATACTATGGCAAAGTTACACTTAAGTAATAGGGGCCAAAGATTACCCCCCGTTCTCGCTTTGAAACTTTCAGGTATTTTTTGATGAACTCACAATCACTACTGATTTAACAATGATTCTTGCAAACCAAGTGCATGGCCTCCTTTAACTTCCTCAATCCTCATTGATGGGTTTAAGAAGATGTTTCTATATCTTGTACTGTTTTTTAGTTCTGATTGTAAAACACCTATCAGAAATCAGATATACATCAGTTAAGGAACCCGGAATGACATTGATGCATTAATTGCAACTAATATGCAACTGTTCGAGGAGATACGCGTTAGTTTAGCTGTAATTTGAATTGTGATTTATTTTTACACATCCTCATCGCTTTAAAATCTTCAAACAAAACTTTTGAAACTGGAAATCATTAGCACTTGTGACGAAACGTCCACCCAATTTATGACACGGTAACTCGTTTGTAAACTAAACTAAAATAAAATCTCTCTCTCTTTCTTTCTTTCTCTCTCTCTTTCTTTCTTTCTCTCTCTTTCTTTCTTTCTCTCTCTCTTTCTTTCTTTCTTTCTCTCTCTCTCTTTCTTTCTTTCTCTCTCTCTCTTTCTCTTTCTCTTTCTCTCTCTCTTTCTCTCTCTCTCTCTTTTTTTTTTTTTTGCTGTACTATCTTTCATGCATTTTTGCAGAAACCATCGCTGTTACTTCTAAGAAAACTTTTGAGAAAACTTGGGAACTTACAAATACAAATACAAATACAAATGTGACGACCAGCAACAGGCACTGGGCCCAGCTAGGCTGGTCCTAGTCAATTAATGAGTCCCCAATGATGATCAATGGCCCTCTTAAAGCTATCCACTCCCTTGCTCATTACCGCCTCTTCCGGTAAGCTATTCCAAGTGCCCACGACCCTGCTAAAGTAGTAGTTTTTCCTGATTTCCAAGTTAGCCTGAGATTTAAATAGCTTAAAACAATGACCCCTTGTCCTGAACTTGAACCCTTTCCAATACAAAAATATCTTTCTTCAGATAAGGCGACCAAAACTGAACAGCATACTCCAAATGAGGTCTTACTAAACTCCTATATAAAGGCAGAAGAACTTTCTTAGATTTGTTTGAAATAGATCTATTGATGAACCCAAGCATTTTGTTGGCTTTGTTACTAGCAATACTGCACTGTTGACTAAACTTGAAGTCCTGATTTATAAAGACACCCAGATCCATAACATTTTCTGCCTGATTTATGACTGAACCTTGTAAACGATATCTCATACGCTTATTTACGAGGGATTCCATTCTCAGTTTTTTTCATTTGTATGCATATTTATACAGCTATTATCTGGATACAATCTACCTGAAAGCAATATTTTAAAAATTCTTTATTTTCATCACTTATTCGTCATCTTTTGGATTTGGTGATGATTAGGAAAAAGTTTGGTCCTCTGCTGTTGATGACTTTATTGCATAAATAAGCAGGGTAGTTCCCTTCAGCAGCATTTAAGTGCTCCCAGAACTCTTTTCTTCACCTGTCACATATCATCATTTTGTTTCGCATATGTAACTTGGACATTAACTGTTTTACCGATAGATTTTAATTACAGTGTAGGCTCGATTTAACGATACCTGATTTAACGATTTCCTCAATTTAATGATACATTTCACTGGTACGGATTTGACTGCATTGAATATTTATGCTCCTCAATTTAACGATATCCTCGATTTAACGATAACTATTTCCAATCTTTTGACAATCGTTAAATCGGGATTGTACTGTACGTCCTGTTTTTCATGAATCACGTATGTATACGACACAGATCAATATGTCTATTTTCTTTTGTTTCCAGCAGCACAGCCAACTCCACAATAATGGGAAACTAAAAGGTAATTAAACTGGATCCTCAAAATTTTGCAGATTTCTCTTAGTTTTACCCTTTACTGGCTCTCTTATTTCTTAAATCTCTCTTTTTTCAGCAAATAAAGAAACAATATCAATGACTAGTTAGTTAAAATTTCTTATTTTTATCAATATTTGAAGGAGTTTAGTGTTTTTCATTGCAATACATCTTACGATGCGAAAAATAGTTTAAATTCGCCAGTTCAATGCTTCCATGTTTTGTTATTTTTATATCACAATAATTCTTCATTTAAAAAAAAAAACTCTGGTTTCTCTATATTTTTAATTTTCAGTAAAGTAGCACATTATTTCTGAAAACCCATACCTTTAAACAGACAAAATTCTTAGATTTTGCTAATTGATCCCGAAAAAATTAAAAGGTTACATAATTAGATAGAGCACGTGACGCCCCTTTTGAAGCAAATAGAATATCCAATCTTACCATTACTTAATTACTCATAGACATCTTAAACTAAAAATAGTAAAAAGCACAGCTCATTGCTGCCGTACTATAAGATATACTTATAAAAAATATTGTTGTGAGTATATGGCCTTGATCATAATCACCAAATTTCGTAAATGATGCAACCTACATTATAACTTATCGATATTCTGACGCATAGTAGGTATCGCAAATGTTTTGAAATTTATAAACAGCACTGTAAATAAGTACTAGTATGAAAACTTACCAAGGAATTTTAACAGGGTTCTTTAAACGTTTGATGTTATGGGTCTTATTGCTCAAATATGCAGTAGACAAGCCCTGCATGGAATTGGTATACGAAGAGTATGTGACCATAAGCTGTTTTTATTTACTACTAGTGGCACCCGCACGGCTTTGCTCGTAATAGAAAATTAAAAGGTCATTTGCTTCGCCTGTATATTAACAAATAATGGAGGATGAATTTCTCGCCAATTGGCTATGTTAAATGGCTCGCCCATGTTACGGTTCCACGTTATGATGATTTCGTAATTTACTATTTCACGTTGTGATCATTTGCTCGGAAACAGTTTCTTAAAATTAGAATATAAAAAGAACAAATAGAATTTTCAAAAAATCGCATCGAGGTGCACACCCCCATGCTACAAACTAACTTTGTGCCAAATTTCATGAAAATTGGTCGAACGGTCTAGGCGCTATGTGCGTTACAGACATCCTACAGACAGACTTTGAGCTTTATTATTAGTAAAGATGTTTTCACTTCAAAGCTATTACCAATTATTTTCTGAAACAAACAAACAGTTTCTGACAGCTATTCATACGTACAGCAAATAATTCTTTAAAACCTAAAATTAAGCTTAATGAAATTAGAATAATGTGTCTTCAAACTATAGAAAACAAACCAACCATGAACTGTCGCTCTGAATAAATCGTATTGTAAATAACCGTCAACCCTGTAAATGTATTTTTAAATATCTATAATATTTGCAGCATATTGGAACATTTTCTAATTTTTCCATTTGCTTTCTAATACAACGTTATTAGTTTGGTAAATTTAAGTTCGAAAAAAATATGCTGAATACTTTTAACACAAATAGAAGTGTGTGTTTGAATTATTTGGAAGGAAATATTCTTTAAATTCAATTTACTTTCCAAGTAAATGGTACTCATCTAAATACATGAAATATTTGAACGTCTTGGTAAAAAAAAAATAGCAAAATGTTTGAACACGCAGAAAGAAGAGTAAAGTACAAGGAATAATGGGAACTTCCTATTGAAAGCCAAATGCTTTGGAAGGGCTTGGGAACTGAAAAAGAAAGTAACTCTTTGAAAACCTTTTCATTTTCCCTTTCTCCTCAAAGAGGGAGAGTCATTAAAAGATTCAAAAGAAGTTTGCTCTAAAAAAACTAATAACCTAGAAAAAATTAAAGTTTAAAGAGAGAACATTAGCAGAATAATTCTCAACATAATTGCTCCATAAGCGGCTGTTTCACTATTGTTAGGAAATAAAATTTTCCTCAATTTCCAAGGAATTTAACAAAAGAAACAATTGCTTCACAGCTGCTGTAAGTAAATGAGTCAAAGAGTATTTTTGGTTATTTAAAGAAGAAATATTTTGTATCGGCTGTGATAAAATGATGTGTACTGTAAGTTGTATGTTTGAAAATAACAGAACAAAAAGGCAAATAGTAAAAATGGTTACGAAAATAAGATAAGAATAGTTAGAAATAAATGAAGAATTAAAATTTTTAATTTTAAGAAATAAAAAATAAGAAAAAAGAGTGCTGAATTTATATTACAGAGTTGCCCGGCAGTTGACGATCAGAAATGTAGAACGTATGTTTGTTGTTTTCTTTTGTTACATTATCTGCTAATCCTGTTTTTTTCTTTCCCTTGTTTATAACTTTTGTTTGAACTCCAGATTCTGAGAATAAGCTACGTTATTGTGCTAATGAAATTCTCCAATCAACATATTTTACCTATGTTTCATAAGAATTACTTTCCCGCTGCGTAAGTTTTCTCGACTTATTACTCTACCTTTGCTGAGGACTTTTTCTTAAAGCGCAAACACTCATTTGAGTGCAATGCCGCCTTGGTGTCGAGGAAGTGAATTTTGGAAAATCAGAAGAGTTGGACATAAGTCAGTAATTCGTTTTTACTTCCTTTTACAAAAAAGGAAGTGTTGTATTTGAGAAAAAATTTTCACTCAAAAATCGACCTTAATTTCCATTTTGCTCACCCCCGAATGAATGTTGAGGTTTTTTTTTTTCTCCCGACCCGACCACACGTGCATATATACCTAAGACCGAACAGACGCCTGAAATATTCATTTTGACGTTTCCCGAGTTAATTACTACAAGTTTCCTCGTGACGTAATGTATGTATGTATGTGAGTACGTGCGTTTGTATCTCGCAAAACTCAAGAACGGTAAGTCCTAGAAAGTTGAAATTTGGTACGTAGACTCCTAGCGGGGTCTAGTTGTGCACCTTCCCTTTTTGGTTGCATTCGGGTGTTTCTAAAAGGGTCTTTTGCACCCTTTTATGATGGAACTCATAGTTAATTTCGATGCAAACTCAAGTGGTGTTATAATTTGGCGGACACTTGGCGATACATCGCCAGTCTTTTGATCGCCAAGTTTTGTCGCCAGCTTGGCGACAAATTCGGCTGTTTTTTTAAATTTGGTTTCAATTTGGCCACTGTTGGTGATATTTAGAGAGTTAACTATTGAATCACATCAAAATTGAAATGATGGGGAAATAACATTAAATTGGTGTAAAAGGAAGTCATGTGATGCTCAGCTCGTTTGGTAGACAAAAGCACTTTTCATGCAATCGTTTCACTGTATTTTTTCAACAATTCGTGGCTGTCTTTGAACTTGCATGCAGGTTGACAGGTTTAGGGGCCTCTTTTTCTATCACAGAACTATGCAAAACATTTACCATGTGCGTTTTTGTATTCCCTTTGGGGCTCACACGGCCTTGTGGAACCCCCACAAATGCTACAATTGCATAAAGGTTAAATCCACCATTGCTCAGGTACAAAACAATCCATAATTGCGGCTATAATTTACTCAATTGATATGAATACTGGGATATTGATTGACCACGAGTCGTCTTTTTTAGTGACATTGAAATTAGGGTAAAATTGCTTTTGCATTATAACAAGCATTTTCACTGCCAATCCTCAATTGTCTTAGTACTTGATCAGTAGTTGCACTAGACAAAAACTAAATATATTTTTTTGCCGATTATTTGAGCAAAATTAATGATAGCAGTTTCTAAATATTGTCGATGTTTTCAATTGCAACAAATGCATCAGAGAAGTTGTACACTACCTTCAATCCATTCTGCGAGAAGGACTTTACACAAGACAATTATTTTTACCAGTTGTAACTAATCTTATATATATAATAGCCAATGATCGAGTAACGCTCCTGACGTCATTGAAACTAACACTTCGTCACTTAACAAACACAAGATAGCAACAGTTAAAAAGTTTAAATCATCACGATTTTCTTGTAGTTTTCCATCAATTAAAATCACGCGAATTACACAGACGACAGTAAAAACTATTTATATTCCTTATTGTTGCAATTATAGAGCTATTTTTATTCACATAAAAAAAATCAGTCCCCCCCCCCCCTCCCATGGAGCGATTGGCGCCAAAATTGAACCAACGCCTGTTTACACATGGATTGACATTTATTCTAAATTTCATCCAGAACGTAGCATTACTTCTTCAGATATGGCACTCACAATGGAAAACAAAGAACGTTCGATTGCGCCACCCCTTTTTCAGCTATTGACGCCAAAATAGAATCAGCTCTTATACTCTCTAAGGGCTATCTGTCGAGAAATTTTTGCTTGATTCTTTTCATTATTTCTTGATATACAGCAGTTCACAATTGACGACAAAATACGTTCTATAGCTCAACCCCCGTTTGAGCTATTGACACCAAAATTGAATCAACACCTGTACCTGTTAGGGGCAACATATAGACCAAATTTTGTTTGATTCTACCAATTACTTCCTGAGGAATAGCAGGCAAGCATAACTCAAAAAACGCCCCATTGCTCCACCTCCTTTGGAGGAATTCGTGCCAAAAACCAGTGGACACAAGTTCACATAGGGGCACATATGTGTAATAAACTTAGTTCGATTTCATGTGGTAGTTTTTGCTGTAGAGCGGCCACAAAAAACTGGTCACACACATGTGTGACACACACACACACACGCACACACACACACACACATACAGACAAACAGACATTTTCCAAAAATGGTCGAAATGGACTCAGCACACCTCAAAACGTTCAAATCCGTCAAAATTCGAAAATTTGGACGAAGCCAATACTTTCTTCTATATATTAGATATAGAAGAAAGTAAAAATCCGAGACGTTTCTGGGAAATAAGAGTCAGCTAGTGTGTCTAATTCCTGCCAGCGACACATCTGGCCAAAAACAAGAAAGTCTCAAGCTAAAAGTCAGAAATCTTTCTGCAATTAATCAGGAATCTTTCTCAAAATTTCAGAAACCTTCCCAACAAAAGACAGTCATGTTTCTGGAATTAATCAAGAATTTTCAGACAAGCTTAGATATGTTTTCAGTAATAGTTGTGCACCCTCTAGATTTATTAATGTCTGAAGCTAAGGCAGAGTTTCTAGCAAATACCGACCGTCCTATTTGCCTGCAATTCCAGCAAAGACTAAAACATCCATAGACTGCATTTATGCTATTAATTAAGGTAAATACAGTCATTAATGATTGTCAAATCCTTCTAACTCAAGTTCATTTGAGAATTCAAGTGACCTCCATGATCGTGATGAATATATCGCTCATTTGGAAGCGAACAAAACGAATGAATGAAATTTTACAGGAGAAGCGTTTGAAGTTGAACTCTTCAGGCAATTTGCACTAAGAAAAGTAATTTGGTTGAGCTCTCCAGTGGGTAATATTAGAACGAAAAATCTGTCATTACTTTCCAAAGAAGAGAACTTCCTTTGAAAGCCTTTAAGCGAAAAATAAAGAAAATTTAAAATTTCGTGTTGTGGCCCTCTTTTTCCAAACGAGCGATATATAGACAGAACGAGCTGATGTGTGCATCACATGACTTCCTTTTACTCCAATTTAATGTCATTTTCTCATTATTGGCAGTTTTAACGTGATTCAATAGTTTATTCTCTAAATATCACCAACAGTTGCCAAATTAAAACCAGATTTTAAAAGAAAAATTTAAATCGCCAAATTTATCGCCAAGTTAGCGACAAAATTTGGTGATCAAAAAACTGGCGATATATCGCCAAGTGTCCGCCAAATTATAACACCACTTGAGTTTACATCGAAATTAACAATGATTTCCCCCACAACTGGACCCCACTAGGAGTCTAAGTACCAAATTTCAACTTTCTAGGACATTCCGTTCTTGCGTTATGCGACATACATACACACTTACACGCATATGCACATACACACATACATACGTACATATAAACGTCACGAGAAAACTCGTTGTAATTAACTCGGGGATCGCCAAAATGGATATTTCGGGTGTCTGTACGTTTCTAGGCATATATCCACGTGCGGTCAGGTTGAAAAAAAAACTCAACATTCATTTGAGGGTGAGCAAAATGAAAATTAAGACCGATTTTTGGGTGAAAATTTTTTCGCGAACACAATACTTCCTTTTTTGCAAAAGGAAGTAAAAATAGATAACTATAGAGAACCATAAATAGATAAATAGATAAAAACAGATAGGTGGCATCAGTAACTAGATTTTATCCGTGCGTAAAATACCTAATTGATAATCATTGGTCCCTCCCTAAATGCTAATTAAATATTAACTTTACGTTCAAATTTCTGTCGCTCTCAAATTCGTTGAAAATATCTCCTAAATGCTTCATAAGAGCAACTGTAATTGGATATTTTTTTCTCGTCTAATTGCAAAATAAGAAACTCAAATAACTATGTAAGTATTCCGTCTTTGCTCGTAATTAGATAACCCACTAAGAAAGAAAATGAATAGTTCTTAATGAATACAATTAAAAGATAACTCAAAAATTAATCAAAATATTTCAGCATAACAATTGAAAGGAAGAATATCGTCGAGATCCCTTGCGTGCTACTTGTACATTCTCTGGACATTTTTTCAGGGCATCAGTTGAATAAAAGTTAATAAAAACCTGAACATAATAACGATAATTACTTTAATGTGATTCACAATAATTAATTTTTTCTTCATTCCATTTTCTGCAGTTTTTACAACGATTTTCAAGTGCGAAATACATATTTCTTTTAATTCTTCCTTCTTCTTTTCGTTTTTTAGTTTTCTATTTGTTCACAATTCTGTAAAATTATTAACTATTGAATTTATTTTTTTCCATCACTAAACTAGGACGATTTTTTATAATCATAGAATTATTATTATTTTAAGATCGTGAAGAAAATTAATTAAAACTAATTATAAAAGAGATCGAATGTTCAATTTCGAGCATAGCAGAGCAGTTCGTCATTGAAGGTAGTGAAAGTTAAATCGATTAATTCTAACGGATGAACTTTGAAAAGAGTTATTAAAATAAAATCGTACGAGTTAAATGTACTCAGTTTAGAAATACAGTCAGACCTCGATATAAGGTCACTTGCTTATTAGGTCACCCCGCATATAAAGTTACTTTTCTAAAGTCCCAGCTCATTGAATAGGAATTCTATGTTATGTCTTGTCGGATATATGGTCAAGTCTTAATACATTAATCGCTAATGAGGTCACTGTCTGATTTCTTTAAATGATTTCAGTGCTTAATAGAGTCACTTACAAGAATTGTCCTCGATATAAGATTCTTAAAAAGTGAAAAGCAGTATTCCTATTAACGTAGAATGTATTGCACCGAATGCAGTAGAAAGTGAGTAATACGATAGTAACACTAAAGTATAAAGTAATAACGAGGACAGTCAGAGTGTACTTTTTACCAATCATGAGAAGCCGAAGCTGCAAATTTTCAGAGAACATTCAGAAAACCATTGTGCTTAAATTAAAGAAAAAATCTATCCGTTCAGTATTAATGATAATTTTTAAGTTAGGTACGTTGCACATCAGTTCTCTGCTTAGGCATATTTGTTAGCAGTTTTACTCTACATGAAAGTCCCAAAAAATCATTTTAAAATTTCTTATCGATTCCAAAAGTTTTTATTGGTTCAAATCTATTAAAATATTATAACCTAATTACTGATAATTTTGAACGTTTTAAATTTTTAAAAGGAATTAATGTATATACATGTTTATTCCTTAAACACATGATATAAAATATATATTGTTCGGTTATAAGGTCACCCCGCTTATAAGGTCAGTTTTGTGAAGTCCCGAAGGGTGATCTTATATCGAGGTTCGACTGTATCTTGAATACACTGTTACAGGTCAAAAAGCAAAGCATATTCCAACATACCACCATCTCTCCACCCGGTCTGTCCTTGCGATCTTTGTTGCTTCGATAACAATCGGAGCAGCAAAGCAGCATATCAATACTTTCTAATTTAACACAATAATTATAGGTTGCCTCAAATCAATATATTAAGTAGCATAGATTAATTTTCGTGAAATAGTGCATATAAATAAAGTATTGGAAAAATAATCAACTTGTTTTTCCTTCTATTTATTGTCTATGCAATTTATTTCCTTAAATACAAGAAATTGGATAGAAAAAATAGATTTAGAAAAATGTCCATTTTCAATCCTCCACCTCCCGAGGATATTTCCCTTTTAACCTAAATGTAAATGTAATAATTTAAGACGCGATTTGAAATTTATAAATTGATTGATAGAAAATTGCTTTTTAATTACTTTCAAGAGATACTGTATTAAAATTGCTGTTAAATATTATCTTCTTTTTTTTCTATCTCTCTCTTATAAAAGCAAAATTAGAAATATTAAGTACTTTTATTGTTTTTTATCTTTCTGATCAATATTCTCTGATAACTCTCGTGAAAATTGGTTCAATATTCTTTTCATTTGGCACTATTCTCGTTTGTTTAGCAGTATGATTCACGTAAGTTGTTACTTCATTTCTTCAAATTAGTTTTTGCTCTTACTTTAATTGCGTTTTTATTTTGATGCTAGCTTACAATTATAAAAGGTTAAAATAATTAATAGTGGCTAGTGAAGACGCAACAAAAGATTGTTGCCATTCGCTCTGGCATAACTTTCTAATTTATTCCTTAAGGTTATTTTGCATTAATTACACAACACCCAAGTGGTTTCACCAGTTAGAAAAGTTTCTCTAAAACAAAGTTTTAAACAGCGTTTCATTACCGTTTTGTTGAAGTATAATGTAATTTTAATTCTTTAATTAACACCATTCTAATTAAATGTTTCTTAGAGTAGTCTTCTAGGGCGCGTCTATCTCTCTGTGAATTTGTTGTTTCTTTAAAAATACAAACCATTTAATATGCATCTATTACAAACTACACAGATGTTAAGTGGGTAAATTCAATTTTCTATTTCTACTTTTTCGTAGAGGTTAGTACTTCTATCTTGTTTATTAGCTCAATGCATTAAATAATCAGCAACATTTGATTTTATAGTAATCTGAAGCTCTTACATATCGTGTAAGCAACATTCTACGTCAATTCACACAAAAATGTTATATATATATCATTTATACGCAAAGGAATATTTTGGTTAAAAACTTCTGAAGCAGACTGTCTCTTGCTTTGAGTGAAAACTGAAGAAACTTCCCATTAGGCAACTGGACGCTTGTTGCATCATACAGTTCAAAAGGTCACAATAGGGAACCTCATCTAATTGTTTTTAAAAGCAGGAGACTCTCGAGGTGGTCATGGCGTTAACTGAGCCGTTGGAAATTTTAAACGGCTATTCTGGGGGATCTTAGGGCTCTATTTCAGAAAAAATCGAAAGCATCCTTCTAAGGATGGATATTATAACTACTCTCTGAAACAATCTCCACATTCAAATTCCGCAAACTGCGGCAGTTTGAGGAGTTAGACGTTCATCTGAAGTTAACAACATTTTGGGGACCATGTTTACGGGACCACGATCTCGGAGGTTTCTTTTTGTAAAGTAAATTGAAACTATTCAATCAAAATAATCTAGAATGTAAACAATTAATGCACCCCCCCCCCTCGAAATAAAAATCAAGCGTTGGCCAGTCTGTATTGATTTTTTAAAATATTGGAGTTTTGCAGATATTCATCAAGAATTTATTATCATAAAGGGTGAGAAAAACATGCAAAAACATAACAAGTTATATACTTTTAAAGTTATATTACAATAAGTTTAAATAAATCTATATAAATAAAACAAAGAACATATGTGTATGTAAATACCGGGTGGTTATAAAATAAGTATCTCTATTGGGAGCAATCTGTAGCTTGAAGGAATGATCCGAATGCAATCAAAATTGGAACACTTACTGATCTTGAAGGGGGGAAGAAGGATAGTGCAATAAAAAAATTTCGTTGCTACAATCACCGATAGTTGGCGCTGCTGCCTTCAAAAGATGCTGTTGACAATGCAAACACTGTTGTAATCATGAGAAAATTAAAGAAGCAGTCATTTCTGCCAGTAAAGTGGCACGAGATGTCACTCAGTTTGCCAGATCGCGCTTTGATTTCAAAGCTATTTACACATGTTGGGATTTTAAAGAACATCTCGGGAACATTTGTTGTTCGTCAACCGCAGCAAAGACGATGTCTTTCCTTTTTTTATGCAAGATGGAGCCCAACTCCATATTGGGCGAGCAGTACAAAATTTCTTACGGCAACACAGATAATTGTGTAAGAGGCAGTATTTTCAAATGACGAAGTCTGCTCAGTCCTCTGATCTAACGCCATTTGATTTTTGGCTTTAGGGGTTCTTAAAGTCTAATGTGGACCGTGGAGGTGTCACACACCTCAGTGAACTAAAAGGTAGCATTACTCAACATGTTATCTTTTAGTTTATATTTTAGAAACATCACCTCAGATGCTTTGCATCCCGCAGTTGAAAATTTCCCAGACTGCTTGTTTGTGTTCTTCATCTCAATGGTCAAGTCGTGGAACCTGAACTTGATCGGCACCTCCATGCGCAAGCGTAATACGCCTGTAACAATATTAAATAAACCACCCAGCTTTACATGCTAATTCTTTCCTCCTGTATTACACATTATTAGTTCAAAAGCTCCACCAGTAGGCAAATTTGGCAACTAAAATTTTTTATTGCACCATCCTCCTTCAACCTTCAAGATTAGTAAATGTTCCAATTTTGGTTGCAATCGGATGATTCCTTCAAGCTACAGACTGCTCCAAATGCAGATACTTATTTTATAACCACCCGGTATATATGTGTGTATATTCCTTATACAAATCCAGTTTTCGTCGGATCTGCACCAAATTTGGCATAGAGGTACTTGGGCACCCGAGAAGGACGTAGAGGGAGTTTTTGAACGCCAAAAAAGAACCGAACCGTTCGAATTTCAATTTTAAGACCCGAAAATAGCATTAAATGGCTCTTTCTACCCAAAATAGTTATCCGACCAGATCAATTTTGGCACCATTAGAAAGCCCGCGAAAAATTCCCGTAGAATTCTCTCACTTCCATCGAATTTCAAAAAAAAAAAGGCTGTAAAATCACCAGGAAAAAATTGAAAAGCAGTTTTAAGCCTAATGAAACTCTTATTTTTCTATCAGAAAATTATCGTTTGCGCGAACGCATTTTAAATAAAACCATTCAAAAGGTTGCCACTTTTTTTTTCTCGACGTAAAAATTTCCCCTTTTGATTATTATTTGACGATAATTTTTCTCTTCTCTAACTGAAGCCTGATTGTTGAACACACGACACTTGACATAACTTTTTTTTTAGAAGTAGACCGTGCGAAGCTGGGCAACGCAGCTAGTCTTTACTAATAGTAAAGCTTAAAGTTTCTCTGTCTGGAGGATGTCTGGATGTCTGGATCTCTGTGACGCGCATAGCGCCTGACCGTTCGGCCGATTTTCATGAAATTTGCCACGAAGTTAGTTTGTAGCATGGGGGTGTGCATCTCGAAGCGATTTTTCGAAAATTCGATTTTGTTCTTTTTCTACTTCAATTTTAAGAACATTTTCCGGAGCAAAATTATCATAAGATGGACGAGTAAATTACGAAATTATAATGACGTGGAATGGGAGAGCGAATGAGCATAGCCAATTGGCGAGAAATTCGTCATCCATTATTTGTAAATATACAGGCGAACCGAATGACCTTTTAATTTTCAACTACGGGCAACGCCGTGCGGGTACCATTAGTTATTAATAAATGAATGAATGAATTTAACTAAATATACGTAAGAGCTGATTTTTTTTTCAGAACACACACACACATGTGCATGATAGACAGAAAGACAGTCAAACAGCGCAATAAATGCAGAATTCTGCTACAAAAGACGTGTATTTATAAATAAAAACAATGCGACAAAAGCTCTTTTTACTCATAAGCTCACATCTTTTGGTTTGAAAAAAGGGTTCCGTGCAACCCCGAACAAAGGTCTGCATTTGTTTATTAAATGGTGAATTTATAACTTTCTTTAGTTATCTTTTACTTTTTTAGCACAAAAAATAATTATTTATTTCAACTCAACGGTTCAACTTTTACCCTTATTTATGCTCAGCTATATTGTATGTTACAAACGTCATCTACTTTGCGCTACGGCGTTTTCTAACTTTTTTTTTCAAAGATCCGAAACATAAATTAATCAACTTTAGGAGTAAAATTGTATTTTAGCACCATACCATAAAGCAATTTATAGATGTAGCAAATTTCGAAAATAAAATAAAAGTTAATAAGTTTTTGCCCATAAATTCTTCATCATAATCTTTTTATTATTCGAAATTATCCGAGCAAAATGATTGTAACAATAAAAGTTTTCTCTGAAGGCGATACTTTTAGCCAATTATTTTTCTGAATTTATGAGATTCATAAACAGTTTGGGAAAAAATACTTTAAATTAAATTAAAATAAAAAGATTAGATTTTTCTCTGGAGAATTATGAAACAATTTTGCGCAAGGTAAACAAACTTGATACTCTTTCACTTTCAGTTTTTTTCCCCCAAAAGGGTTCAGTGCTGTGATTACCTATTGAGAAAATTTATCCTCCTATTTTTTTTATTTTTTAGTTACTCTCCTTATCTTAGCAGTTATCTTTATCCTAACAAAATCAATATCAATTTTGACGGCAATAAAGTTTTGGTTCTTTAATTATGTCACTAAATTGATGAATAAAATAAAGAATTAACTAAATATGCTTATTATTAATATAAATTTTAAAAATTTTTAAAGTTCTTGAAAAAATTCGAGAGAAAAAGTTGCTTTTAGTAGAATTGGTTTCAATCAAAACCTGGATTCTTTCTTTCTGCTAAGAGATGTCTATATTTTTTCATTAGATATCAAAAAAAAATCTACCCTACATTTGGAAGATTGTGCATTTATCACTAACACCGAATTAACTACTGGGGAAATTGTTTAATGTACTAAAGCACAGAAAATTATAATATTTATATTTAAAGTCTACATTTTGTGCTAAAAAGTACAAAATAACTTTTTGGTAGGGCTACAGTAATCATTTGTTTGTTTGATGAAAGAATTGCAATTAAAAGTAAACTTTTGCTTATTATAAAGCAAGAAAAAATATTTTCCTAAACTTTATTCAAAAAAACATCTTTTTGACAGTTTTCTTCAGTTATGATGCGTTTTATGCCATATATAAAATATTCCAATGCTTAGCAGCTTTGAATAGCATATTTAAAAACTGAAAACAGGTTTAGGTGTTATCTCTAAAAACCAGGTATGCAACAAACTCTAACAATAACCTCGGTAATATTATACTTTATTGTTAAACATCCATAACAAATACCATTAACATTTGACTGACTTCGTTTTTCTCAAGCAGTAAATTTTTGAAAATAGCTTTCACAAGTTACCCTCGAGAATTCAGCATATTCTGAAGTGTGTTGAAAAGTTTATTGAGATGGACTATTGCTACCTAAAATGTTCAAATTAATGATTTTTTTCACAATAAAATTAAACTTTTTCCACCTCTTTTACTTTGTTTCGTTAGAAATAAAACTTGAACAGAAATATACACTTTTATGCACTTCTTTCCGCAAGTTTTAATTTTCATGAAAATGAAGATGTCGGTGGTTTTGTGATCTGAAAATTTCACGAATTTTGTGTGAACAGAACAGAAAGTTGGAGAGAAAGCATTTGACAGCTCTATAGCTTCACAAACGACACAAAAAAAGGAAGAAGATAGCTTTTAACCAATTGTTAATCCATTTTTCACTTTTACTGAGATTTATTTTATCTTTGTACCTAATGGTTCAAACATGATGCCATTTAAGAAATTAAAAACACACAATTCAAACATGCACAACTCAATTTTACTAAGCCCGCATTTTCCCCCAAGAATTTCCACCCTCTAATAAAAAGATTTAAACTCTTCTAAAGTAATTCCTCGAAAAGTTTCAATAGTATAATCTGCCTCATCACCCCCCCCCCCGCACACACACACATGAGCATTCTTTCTGTAGCTATTATTATTAGAATAAATTGCTGAAATATTTATTCACCAAGATTGCCGGTTGCTTTTCTCTGTTGCAGACATGACGGCATTGCATTTATATGCTTTTCACCCCCCTCCCATAAAATGTTGAATTTAACGACCTAAATGTATTGATATATCGAAAATATCGATCTTAGGGGAGCGATATATCCCGGTATTAAAATTCTGATATCGCCCAGCCCTAGTGAATACTAAAATCATAACGTACACTCATGTATTCATTACGTTTTTCATGAAACAGAGAGAAAGAGCTTTAAAAAGAGATTTAAATTGTTTATTTTGCAGGAAACTTTACAGCGTTAAATCTCGCCAGCTATCGAATTTCGGATGTATTTTCATCCAAAAGTTTTATACGCGATCTTTTGCATTGATGAAGGGATTCCCTGTAACTTCGAAACACGTGTATGCAGTTCTCCACAAATTCGTGCGATTTAACAACATAATATTTCCTCGAATGCTGACATTTCCTGAACAAATGTCCATTCTGGATCTCTTTTTAACTGCTTTTTGAACGACAATCATTGATTTTTTTTTCTTTTTCAATGTTTATCAATACTGAAATTCTCACTTACACAAGTTTATTCATAATGTGTTTCATGAAACAGAGGGAAAGAGGTTAAAGTAAAGGAAAACTTTCCAGCGTTAAATCTCGCAAATATGCAAATTTCGGATGTATTTTCATCCATAAACTTAACACGTGATCTTTCTGCATTGGTAAAGGGATCCCCTACAACATCGAAAAACGTGTATGCCGTTCTCTGAAAATTCGTGCGATTTAACAATATAACATTTTCTTGAACGCTGACATTGTCTGAACAAATGTTCCTTCAGGATCTCTTTCTAATTGTTTTTCAAATAACAATCATTGATTTTTTCCAATGTTTATGAGTACTAAAATCATCACTTATACACGTTTATGCATAATGTTTTTTCATGAAACAGAGTGAAGGAGCATTAAAGAGAGATTTAAATTTGTTAATTTATCAAAAAACACTCCAATGTTCTTATCGATGATTTTTAACTGGCGTAATTAGGATTTTTTACTTCTTTATCGTTAACAGTCAGCTGTCATTAATCTTAAAAGTGGAACACTTTTTTTGGGAGCTCATTTTTCTCTTCAACTTCAAAGGCTGCAAGCGCATTAAAAAAAACAAAATGTGTTGAGAAATTATGTTAAACTAGATTGAGAGGGAGAGAACGAAAAGTAATTTTCAGGAAATAACTGAACTGTTTACATTTTAGGCTGCTAAAATAGTCATTTTTGTATGTTTAATAGCTACAGGGGAAAAATACAGAATTTTTTGTGATTATTAGTGCCAAAGCAATATTTTTAGATACTTAGGTACAGTCACCGCCGCTTATATGAATCACGTTTGTTCTAAACAGTTTTGATTTGATTAAGCGGCTGATTCAATGAAGCGGCCAATTCAGTGAAGCTAATTTTGTTCCGCTTTTGGCGATTTGATTCATTAAAGCGGTTGGTTCAATTAACCGGCGTCCACTGTGTTCGCATCCAAGAGTATACAGTGGTCGCCGCGTATTTGAATCACGTTTGTTCTAAACAGTTTTGATTCGATAAAGCGGCTGAATCAATAAAACGGCCAATTCAGTGAAGCTAATTTTGGTCCATTTTTGACGATTTGATTCACTAAAGCGGTTGATTCAACCGGCGTCCACTGTGTTTCCATCCCAGAATATACAGTGGTCGCCGCGTATTTGAATCATCTTTATTCTAAACAGTTTTGATTCGATAAAGCGGCTGATTAAATAAAGCGGCCAATTCAGTGAAGCTAATTTTGGTCCGTTTTTGACGATTTGATTCATTAAAGCGGTTGATGCAATTAACCGGTGTCCACTGTGTTCCTATCCAAGAATATACAGTGGTCGCCGCGTATTTGAATCACGTTTGTTCTAAACAGTTTTGATTCGATAAAGTGACTGATTCAATACAGCGGCCAATTCAGTGAAGCTAATTTTGTTCCGTTTTTGACGATTTGATTCATTAAAGCGGTTGATTCAATTAACCGGCGTCCACTGTGTTTCCATCCTAGAATATACAGTGGTCGCCGCGTATCTGAATCACGTTTATTCTAAATAGTTTTGATTCGATAAAGCGGCTGATTAAATAAAGCGGCCAATTCAGTGAAGCTAATTTTGGTCCGTTTTTGACGATTTGATTCATTAAAGCGGTTGATGCAATTAACCGGCGTCCACTGTGTTCCTATCCAAGAATATACAGTGGTCGCCGGGTATTTGAATCACGTTTGTTCTAAACAGTTTTGAGTCGATAAAGCGGCTGATTCAATAAAGCGGCCAATTCAGTGAAGCTAATTTTGTTCCGTTTTTGACGATTTGATTCATTAAAGCGGTTGATTCAATTAACCGGCGTCCACTGTGTTTCCATCCTAGAATATACAGTGGTCGCCGCGTATTTGAATCACGTTTATTCTAAATAGTTTTAATTCGATAAAGCGGCTGATTAAATAAAGCGGTCAATTCAGTGAAGCTAATTTTGTTCCGTTTTTGCCGATTTGATTCATTAAAGCGGTTGATTCAATTAACCGTCGTCCACTGTGTTTCCATCCTAGAATATACAGTGGTCGCCGCGTATTTGAATCACGTTTATTCTAAATAGTTTTGATTCGATAAAGCGGCTGATTAAATAAAGCGGCCAATTCAGTGAAGCTAATTTTGGTCCGTTTTTGACGATTTGATTCATTAAAGCGGTTGATGCAATTAACCGGCGTCCACTGTGTTCCTATCCAAGAATATACAGTGGTCGCCGCGTATTTGAATCACGTTTGTTCTAAACAGTTTTGATTCGATAAAGCGGCTGATTCAATAAAGCGGCCAAGTCAGTGAAGCTAATTTTGTTCCGTTTTTGATGATTTGATTCATTAAAGCGGTTGATTCAATTAACCGGCGTCCACTGTGCTTCCATCCTAGAATATACAGTGGTCGCCGCGTATTTGAATCACGTTTATTCTAAATAGTTTTGATTCGATAAAGTGGCTGATTAAATAAAGCGGCCAATTCAGTGAAGCTAATTTTGGTCCGTTTTTGACGATTTGATTCATTAAAGCGGTTGATGCAATTAACCGGCGTCCACTGTGTTCCTGTCCAAGAATATACTGTGGTCGCCGCGTATTTGAATCACGTTTGTTCTAAACAGTTTTGATTCGATAAAGCGGCTGATTCAATAAAGCGGCCAAGTCAGTGAAGCTAATTTTGTTCCGTTTTTGACGATTTGATTCATTAAAGCGGTTGATTCAATTAACCGGCGTCCACTGTGTTTCCATCCTAGAATATACAGTGGTCGCCGCGTATTTGAATCACGTTTATTCTAAATAGTTTTGATTCGATAAAGCGGCTGATTAAATAAAGCGGTCAATTCAGTGAAATTAATTTTGGTCCGTTTTTGACGATTTGATTCATTAAAGCGGTTGATGCAATTAACCGGCGTTCACTGTGTTCCTATCCAAGAATATACAGTGGTCGCCGCGTATTTGAATCACGTTTGTTCTAAACAGTTTTGATTCGATAAAGCGGCTGATTCAATAAAGCGGCTAATTCAGTGAAGCTAATTTTGTTCCATTTTTGACGATTTGATTCATTAAAGCGGTTGATTCAATTAACCGGCGTCCACTGTATAGTTAATATTATGCAGAAAGACGATGATACTGATAGTTATTTCCGTAAAATGCAAATGGACGAAACCGTGTAAAATGTATTTACTGATACCTAAACCTTAATTTTTAATATAAGTACACTCAAACCTGTTTTCGTGCAGTGGATAGGAACCCCGCACAAAAAAGTTTCACTAAGGAAGTAACCCAAAAACTTACGAAATAATTAGAAATTGCTTCTTTTAAACGAATTGGACGCACCGCAACTACTCGAAATTCCGCTAAGTCTTTTATAACCTAAGTTACCAAATACACATATGAACATTTTTTAAAATTTTATTCTCATAAATGTTCTTATTTCACTCACAGAACACTTTTCAAAACGTTAAATCATTATCATTCGTAGTAAGAAAATACGTGAACTTTCTTATGGTAAACAGGTGTAAAATCACTTTCGTCACTTGAAGATACTACAGTGAAACCTGTGTAAGTTGACCACTTGCGGTGCACTACTTTAGTGGTCATCTTAAACAGGTGGTCAACTTATAGAGGTTGAATTATATGATATAGATCTAGTTCTGTGCCTAAAAAAGTGGTCAACTTAGCAGGTGGTCAACTTACAAGGGTTGTCAACTTACAGGTTTTACTGTACCTCGCACTCGTTTTATCAATATTTTTTTCAACTGAGTCCCCATTTGATTGAAATGTAAATATACCGCACCAAAGAAAATCGAACACAAACAGGTTTCAGTTTTTTTTTTTTTTTTTTTTTCAAAATCTAAAAGAGCACCTTTCTCGTCAACCGTAGCAATTGCAATTAATACACAAATTGAGAAATTTCATTTACACAAGTTATGTTCCTTTTTGTATAGTTTGAAGTTTTGAAAATGTTATAAACATTCAAACATTTTGCCAATATTCTTTCAGTTATAAAATAGCAACTGTAATCAAAACTTTTAATTACATGAATAACATCTACACTTTTTATTGACATTAGATATTAGGTTATTTAGGGCAAAAAATGCCAATTTTATATTAAAACGAGCTGATGTGTGCATCACATGACTTCCTTTTACTCCAATTTAATGTCATTTCCCCATTATTCGCTATTTTAATGTGATTCAATATTTATTCTCTAAATATCACCAACAATGGCCAAATTGAAACCAAAAAAAAAAACTCCGCCAAATTTGTCGCCAAGTTGGCGACAAAACTTGGCGACCAAAATACTGGCGATATATCGCCAAGTGTCCGACAAATTATAACGCCACTTGAGTTTACATCGAAATTAACAATGATTTCCCCCCAAAAAGGTGCAAAAGACCCCTTAGGAACATCCGAAAGCAACCAAAAGGGGAGGTGCACAACTAGACCCCACTACGAGTCTATGTACCAAATTTCAACTTTCTAGGACATACCATTTTTGAGTTATGCGAGATACATACGCACATACGCACATACGCACATACACACATACATACAGACGTCACGAGAAAAGTCGTTGTAATTACCTCGGTGATGGTCAAAATGGATATTTCGCGTGTCTATACATTCTTAGGCACTTTTCCGCATGTGGTCGAATCGAAAAAAAAACTCAACATTCATTTGGGGGTGAGCAAAATGGAAATTAAGGGCGATTTTTGAGTGAAAATTTTTTCGCGAATACAATACTTCCTTTTTTGTAAAAGGAAGTAAAAATGTAATATTTATATTCCTTCACAAAACATATCCCATTCCAAGAAGTAAAATTAAACTTGCAATAAAAACTCGTAAACAGGAAATATGTCCTTCCTTTTAAAGTAAGCTCTTTTCATCTAAACATTTCGGGTTAATGGAGTAAGCCACGGGAAAGAATACTAATGGATAGAGATTAGGCAAATTATAAACCATTTTTTGGAAAATTAAAATTGGAACATTATTCACGCTAGTGCTTTGTACTTCTTATTGTTCCTAAAACTATGCCGTATTTTACAGAACAGGAGAAGACGAAAGATTTAATTACATCTTGGTATGCCAAATGAACTGAGTTCTCGGAATCTTTAGTTTTAAAATCATGTTCGCTTTTCCAGCTAAACAATTGCAGATGTAGAAATATGTTCATTTTAATTTTAAATAATTTATTCTTTTCTACGAAGAAGACGTGATTTGAAATACTTTAAATTAAGTTTTAAATGAAAAAGTTGAACCCTTAAAACATTTTTTTAAATTAAACCTTAAAATAAACGCCTAACAATTGAGTAGAAAAAAAAACAGCTACAGTTTTTGAGCAAACAAATGAAATTATTATGTTGAATAAGAAAAATAATAACTCAGAATGGAAGCACAAGAGACAAAAGGAAAGGATAAAATTAAAAAATAGATAATGAATTGAAATTTAATGCAGCATTGCTGTAGCACTTGTAATTATGATGCTTTAAAATAATGAAGAAAATTCAGTTTTTTTCCTCTGACTTTGGAAGCAGGACTATTATTCGTATTGGAGGAAAATAATTAACTATTTATCTGAGAATGAAAAGGTCTCCTGGAACACTTTCCTAACAGGTTGTTTTTCTTATTTTTGACTTTCCTTTAATGAAAATATTTGTGTTCTATATCCTATCATTGATGGATAAAGCATTTTTGACTCATCAACTGGATTTTCTTACCTACGAAATTTGAATATGGACACTTTTGAGCTTTTTTAATGAAACATGTATTTCCGCAATATTTTTCAGGACATTAAGCATTTTAAGTATAATCTAGTTCCGACCTAATCAAAACAACAGTATAAACGATATTCAAACAGCTTTACGTTGAATAATACACATCACTCGTTCATACATAATTTTTCCATCCCTATGAATATATGGGCACGTTAGGGATAGTAGAAAATGCATTAAATGTTCTATATAAGTTTCTTTTTTTTTAATTTAAACAATAACTTGATTTAAATTTCAAACGTCAGAAAATAAATATACAATTGAATCAATTTGCATTTTTTTTTAATTCGCTTACATTTAAAAGGATTAAATCTTCTTTACTAATAAAAAAGCTGAAAGTCTCTCTGTCTAGATGTTCGGAGGATGTCTGGATGTCCGGATGATGACTGGATGTCCGGAGGATGTTTGGATGTCTGTAGGATGTCTGGATCTCTGTGACGCGCATAGCGCTTAGACCGTTCGGCCGATTTTCATGAAATTTGGCACAAAGTTAGTTTGTAGCATGGGGGTGTGCATCTCGAAGCGATTTTTCGAAAATTTGATGTGGTTCTTTTTCTATTCCAATTTTAAGAACAAAACTATCATAAGATGGACGAGTAAATTACGAAATTATCATAACGTGGAACCGTAACATGGGTACAAGCCGATTGGCGAGAAAATTCCCCATACATTATTTGTAAATATACAGGCGAACCAAAGGACCTTTTAATTTTTCTATTACGAGCAAAGCCGTGCGGGTACCACTAGTACTTTATAAAAGTCATTAATGGAAAACCCTCCAAAACACATAACTATCATGCTTAATATAATAATAACACAATTTTGAAAGAAGAAAAAAAACTTTTCCCACTCTCAGAACTAAAATCCGTTTGGTGTCATGAGTCATTGATGATGTATACGGGAGGGGGGGCATAACACAGACTACGCCATTGAAAGTCTTTGTTAGAGTCAAATTGGGAGGGTTCTGACTTCATGTTAGAGTCGTCTCGTTCGGGAGCGGAAATGCTCCGTAGCATTTGAGGCAGTGAAGAATTTACCATGTCGTAAATATCGCTATTGCTGGGGCCGTTGCACACAGGGGCCCCGAAAATGCATTGCGATGGATCCACAAAAGTATTTCTGCGAAAACGTTTCCTGAATCGCTACGGATTCAATAATTGGCAATTTCACACTGTTGTGAAAGCATTTTTGGCTACCAGTGTAAAAATATACTCAGCTTCTTGATTAAGTGTTTATCCTTCAGCTCAGTTACGGTCATTCTGGATTGGCTAGTCTCTTGATACTGTAGCTTTGCAGGAATTTCGAGCAGATAAGCTATTCCGGATTTGCTTGCAATTCCATCTTAGCATCGGCTGTATTTGCTTTGGGAGCTTTCCTATAAGAACGGGAAGGTGGCAAGCTAGTGCTAAAAACAAAATAAGTTTTCACTAATTAAGGTTCCTGAGATATTCCAGAAACGAGACTGACTGGAGGGAGGAGGGAGGTTTATGAATTCTTCAGAAAGATTCGAGGTTAATTTCAGGAGGGTTACTGACTTTTAGCGGAAAGCTTTCCTGTTTTTTACCAGATATGTTACTGGCAGAAATTAGGCATATTAGGTGCACATTATTTTCCAGGAGCGTTTTGAAATGTTTTTTAGAGTGTGACCATTTAGCAACCCAATAATAATGAACGAAGAAAAATAATTTAAGATGCGGACAGAATCAGATTTTTCAATTACGTATGCTGACACTCTGAGTCACCTTTAAAATGATGACATGTCTGCATAAATGCTGGCTTCTTCATAACGTATAAAATGCAGCAATAATAATGTGGAACACGTAAAGATGAGAATTGTAAGATTCGAAGTTGAAGTTAGAGTGCTTTTTCTTCATTTAAAAAAAAATGACCCCAAAAATGCAAGTAAAATTCGATTATTATTTTTTTAAATTATGTTTATATTCTTTGAAGCAAATTATATAGATAATTACTAACTCTTGTGAGGCATTTTTTTTTCTCTAAAACAACAATTAACTTATGACATTTCTTTAAACATATCATGCACATCATGATACATAGTAACATAAACTTTATGTTCTCTTCAGCTTATAAACTTCTATTTTCATTATGACCCTCTATTCAAGAAAATTATGTTTAATGTTCCTATCAATATTCTCCAGCTGTAGCCATTTCGGGAATTTGACACATTTTATCATTAAAAGCATGTTAATGTATATACCATCATAATTAAACGACTTCAAGCGAAGAGTACCTTCAAGTAAAAAGGTTTTTTAAAAGAAATGCCAAGCATATTGACAAATTTCTTTTATATTAATTTGATAAATTGAGAAATTAATGTAATGATCTTCAGAACTAAGTTGAACATTAACAGTTTTTCACAAAAAGATTAAGGAAATAGTGTTTTTTGAATCTCATCATTAAGGAGTATGAAAAAATTTAAAAGACAGATATATCAAAGTTTTTGTATGTCGTTTATGAAAAAACATATGCTTATTAAAGCTAAGGAAGAATGCGTTTGAAGAATGTAAAACTGAAGAAAAAAAAAATTTTTTTTTGTTATTACTAAACTGTGAACTGTTATACATACATTTATATTATTTTTTTTTTTACTTTTTTATAAAGCTCCAGTGGTACCTGCACGTCTTTGCCCGAAATAGAAAATTAAAAGGTCTTTTGGTTCGCCTGTATATTTACAAATAATGTATGGTGAATTTTCTCGCCTATTGGCTTGTGCCAGTGTTACGGTTCCACGTAATGATAATTTCGTAATTTACTCGTCCATCTTATGAGAATTTTGTTCTTAAAATTGGAATAAAAAAAGAACAAAATTGAATTTTCGAAAAATCGCTTCGAGGTGCACACCCCCATGCTACAAACTAACTTTGAGCCAAATTTCATGAAAATCGGCCGAACGGTCTAGGCGCTATGCGCGTCACAGAGATCCTGACAGACAGAGATCCGGACCGAGATCCTGACAGACAGAGGGATTTTCAGCTTTATTGTTAGTAAAGATAAGTATGTTGCAAAACATACATATAGGGTGAGGGTGCAATTTCAGTAAACGACGGGAGTTGCGTAATTAATTTAAGTTATCATGAAATCGTTTTAATTCAATGTTTGTAACTTGTGAAAAAAAGATAAACATTAAAATGCAATGTTATTAAGTCGTTCAATCTAATCATTCTTGCAAACATTAATTTATTGCAACAAATTTCAAAAACATATTCTCAGTTAAACAAGAGTTTGCATTATTAGAAATTTCGATGAACGGCTTTCCTCGAATGACTTTCCATCTAAAAGGTCATACTTCTTTGCATTGGAAAAGGTGTTCCTTGTAACACTGAAATGCGTGTCTGCAATAATTTGCGATTTTCGTGCATCAAAACTTTGGTTAATTGATTCATTTAATTTTCATGCACAAAAGTATTTATTCGTTATTAATGCAAAAAGTTCCTAGAAAATACCGAAACATTTTTTCTTTTCTTTTTTGACTGCATGCATGACAGACGCATTCACACGTGTAGCTAGCAATGAAAAAAAATTTCTTGATACAAAGTATCAATGTAAAAGGAAAAAATAATTGAAAAACCCTGTTATCATAGGGTTCACTGAAGTGAAAATTACGCTTTAATCAAACATTTCAAGTCCTAAAAGACCAAAAATTAATTAGCTTGCATAGAATTTCTTTAAAAAAAACTTTTTTGTGAAAAATTGTTTGATAGACATACTGTAAGAGTTTAAATTTCTTTAAGAAAGAACTACTCTTGCTCTTTGCACGTCAGTGTACTTAAAACACTTTAATATACTTTGCGTAAAAATTGATCACTTTATCAAAAGGTATCACAAAAGAGTGTTTATTCTTGCTTCGAGAAACCTTCCCTCAATTAATACTAGATTCAGAGTTAATGAACTTTTTCTCTAAAAATATTAGTAGAGTAAATAGATATTGATGCTTTCTTAAGAAAAATAAACAAAATTTGATTTTTAAAATTAAAGTTTACTTTCTAGGTGATTAATTTTGCAACATTTTTCACAGCTTTCATCCAATTTATGAAAGAGCTTTTAGTAATTGCTGTAAACATTTTAAGGTTTAATGCTTGAAAGCTACTTTAACAAAGTAAGAACATTTATAATAAATGTATACGTATAAACGTAAAACAAAACAGATCTTAAGTATATTTCTGGCAACATGAAAAAGTTTATCCACATTCTGAAATCAAATTTTAATAGAACTGGTAGGTTTTTGAGTCCTTCGTCAAATAGAGTAACAACAAAAGGTTGATTCACGCTGATTAAAACTACTCAAATATTGCTTGAATTGAAAATCAATGCAAATGAAACATAATAAAATTATTAATAAAGTGCGCTGCTAATAACTATTTTGAGGATGCATTGAAGCACCCTCATCAGTTTCAAAAGTGCTCAACACACATCAAGATAGTGAGCACTTCGCTATAGTCTATTTCAGGGTTGTTGGCGTTCATTCTTAAACGAGTTCACTGCAAAACTGGTTGAAAGTAGCAGAAGCGGGGGTTGCTATAAGCAAGCACTTGTGAAAAAAGTTTTTTTCGTAAGAAGTCATAGTGTGTATTCGCAATTTTGCGAATTCAACACGCTTTAAATAACAAAAATGGATCGTTTACCGTTCTCGCGCGCTTTGAATTTTATTTCAATTTGTTTCAGTTAATCAATCATCAAATTTTTACGGCGTAAAGTCTAAGAGAAACTTTTTTTTTAATTTCCAATGGCAAATAATAAGGCAACTAAAAATCACAGAAAACGTAGAACAAAAATAAAAGGGACATCAGAAAATCTCTAAACTCATGGCAGCTCTCGCTACCCAATAACGCTCCCAAATTAAAGTCCGAGGAAGGACAGGGTATTTGCGGAGGTGCTGCATGTCCATATCCTCCCTAAGATCAGATATTCGCATGAAAAGCTAGATCTCATTCCAGAGTTAGAACATTTTGCCGTATAAAACGTTGCCCAGGGTACACCGCGTGGAGATTGGTCTACTACGTACCCCGTAAGAGAATGCATATCGAGTTTTATTACTATTTTTTCTCTATTTAATCAAACAATAAACTAAATATATATTCAGAATTTCTGCAAATTTCTAAATTTTGTGACAAAGTATTTTTTTAGTTATTGGTTTCTTAGTTGAACGGGTTTGTATTTCCTCCGTAGGTGTTAATATTCAAAATTTTTGAACTGCTCAAAAAATACCGTTAAAGTATCTAAGACACAAACATATGTTTCGTGTACACACACACACGAACACACACGTGTAGTGGGGCGACATCAATGGCGATGTTTTGGAAACATCGATATTTTTGTTAAAATATCGATTTAAAAAACTAAAATGCACCTTATAATTTGTTAGCTATATTGTTCTTAACAATTTTGTGCAGATAAATATTTTTCCTGTAGGAAATAGAAATTTGGGCGATAGTGAGTTAAAGGGAAAAAATATCAGAAAAGCAAAAGGGGCAATGATTACTGTTGCACAGGTTTAGCGCACGGTGACACAATTAAAACATTATTTGTCACAAAACTTCATTTACAGGCACAGCAAAAGGTATTCTCTTGTGAGTTCAAATCATGTGTGTATAGATACCTATACAGATAGGGGAAGCTGCTGTACCCAAGGACAAAATTTACTTTTCAATTTTTGCTGGTCTCCGGGAATGGATAATCGATCGGAAACATTTTTTGGCAGAATCTACAACTTGTCATCTAATTTGGAAATTTTTGTCAGTTGAAAATCTCAATGCTTTCAACTTCAAAAAAGATTTCTTAAAAACCATCTTTTTTGTCGGTGAGTACAACACCCCGTTCACCCCGCGGACAGGTGCCTTTGTACCCATGGACATACAAAAAATATTTATATAAATTGGTCTGAGGAACTCAATTATACTCAATACATTTTCATAAGCCATTTTATATTGAAATAATTCAAACATCCATTGAAAATAACATTAAATAAAATATCCAACAGAAAGCAAACTTTGAAAATTAATCGAAGGTTTTTTTTCCCCTTTTTATTTAATTTTGCTTATTTTTTAACATCAGTGAACTCTTTAAAAAGTTATTACTCTTAAGAGAGTTGATGTTATGAATAATTAATATGTTTTTAAACAAAAAAATAACTATATTCATGATATTATGGCTCCCTATGTACCTACATAATAACCTCAATTTATATGCAAATTGAAACCTTTACCCAAAATAAAAACAGATAGGATTTACGGTCTGTAGATCCTACAACAGGTGGGGCTTACTTCAACACTATATCTTCAAGCCTTACTTCAAATTCATCATCATTGTTGAAAGCAAATTTCGGACGTTGATGACAAAGCACCATTTTGAAGTACTACTGCACATTGTAGGTGCAGTTGTACTAGTAGTAGTTGTAGGTGCAGTAGTTGTAGGTGTAGGTGATAGTATCATAAATGTTCGTTTGATGGCGTTGAAACTTCCTGGGGTACTGGAGAGGGCTGTGATATATACGTTGAACCCCATTTAGGATCTCTCTGGACGATACCCAGAATTTCCTGACCAACGTCCGTAGGTACAACCGTCCGTGAGTACAGCAGCTTCCCCTACATATAAAGCATGCAAAAAAGATATGTAAAAATATAAAGCATGCTTTATATTACAAATAAGGTATATACGCAATAATAAAGGCATATATGCACGTATACCTACACAAAGCTTCATTTATAGGCATTGAAAGACATGTATACCTATACAAAGCTTCATTTACAGGCACTGAAAAGGGTATTTCCTGTAAGTTCAAATCACGTATGAAAGAATACCTATACAAAAGTATACATGCTATATATTACAAATAAAGGTGTACATGCATTAATAAAGGTAAGCATGCATGTATTCTTATACAAAGATTTATTTTCAGGCACTGAAATAGCATACATACCTATACAAAGGTATACATGTTTTATATTGCAAATAAATTATGCATGGATGTATACCAGATCAAAGCTTTATTTACAGGCACCGAAAAAGATATTTCTTGTAAGCTCAAACCATGTGGGAGAGTATACCTAAGCAATAAAGAAAATTGTTGATGAAAACTCTTTACATACGCTAAACAGCATTTACTTGGATCAAAAATATAATTAAAAAAAGCATTTTCATTTTATGATATTTTTCTTTTTTGCCACTACATTCATACTAGATAATTGAATTTCTAAAGCTCCATTTCTAAGAATTTTAAATTGCTTTAATTGCCTCACATCCCCTGAGTAAAATACGTAGCGCTTTAAACGCCATTTATGCTGTAGGATTATTCATGCAGATGAAGATTTGATGAAACTTCTAACCATTGCAAATTAGGATCCATTAATCATCGTCGGTCTTTTGAAAGTAATGAAGTTTCATTTGCAAATTAGATAACTGAATTTAAAATGAAACTTAAATGCATTTTGGGAATTAGTGATTGAACGATATTTTTACAGAGCTTGTCTCTGAAGTATATTTAAACTATCGCTCAAACTATAAGCAGCTGTCAGCATTATCTTTTTGTTCATAGCATTTTCTAAAGGCTCCGTTATGAGTAAGGTTTTAAGTTTTCATTTCAACCCTACAAAGCATCATGCAGCCGTCAGACAAAACATTTAATAATTTGATTGAAAAAACAATTTATTATAGTAGTAGGATAAAAAAATACACTAAGGATAAGCTTTACATTCTTTTTACTTCCTTTTACAAAAAAGGAAGTATTGTATTCGCGAAAAAATTTTCACCCAAAAATCGCCCTTAATTTCCATTTTGCTCACCCCCAAATAAATGTTGAGTTTTTTTTTTTTTTTTTTTTTCAACCTGACCACACGTGGATATGTGCCTAGGAACGTACAGACACCCGAAATATCCATTTTGACAATCCGCGAGTTAATGACAACGAGTTTTCTCGCGACGCCTGTATGTACGTATGTGCGTATGTGTGTATGTATGTCGCATAACTCAAGAACGGAATGTCCTAGAAAATTGAAATTTGGTACATAGACTCCTGGTGGGGTCTAGTTGTGCACCTTCCTTTTTGGTTGCATTCGTATGCTTCAAAGGGGGGTATTTTGCCCCTTTTTTGGGGGAAAATCATTGTTAATTTCGATGTAAACTCAGGTGGTGTTATAATTTGGCGGACACTTGGCGATATATCGCCAGTCTTTTGGTTGCCAAGTTTTGTCGCCAACTTGGGCGATACATTTGGCGATTTTTTTTTTAAATCTGGTTTTAATTTCGCCACTGTTGGTGATATTTAGAGAGTAAACTATTGAATCATATTAAAACTGCCAATAATGAGAAAATTACATTAAATTGGAGTAAAAAGAAGTCATGTGAAGCACAAATCAGCTTGTTTTAAGCAAAAAGTTGAATAAAATGCCAATGAGAGATACTTCCTGTCCTAGCATCAGCATTAAATACAACGTAAAGTAAAAAAAGTTGTACTAAGGCGGGTTGGTTAGTTGCACTAAGAAAAGTATTTCTGCTTCATGTTTCTATCGATAAAAATATTTTCCCATACAATATACCAATAGTGTTGCCATTTTGAAATGTTTATATCAGCCACTCATATTCTATGATACTTAAAAGGGTTTTTTATGCCGCTCTATAAGCAATGTTTAATGCAAAAGAGTAACTTAATGCACTCAATTATTATAACTCAGTTATTTAATTTATGAAATGTGTGTACCTTTGTGCAGTATAAATTTATTGTTTGTATCTTTTTAAAAAATTGTTAAGAGGCAACAAGAAAAGTTGGTTATAAAAAAAGAATGTTCACTCTGACGCCGTTCGTTTAATATATCTCATTTTTTTATTTGTTCATTAAATGCATTTTTTACAAGTTTGCATGATTTTATCTATAGGTTTATACAGGGTGTTCCGTTTTAACCTGGAAGTTGTTTATTTTCGCAACCTGTAGTCCTAGATGTATACTTCCAATTGCAAAAACGTTCAAAATCAGATGCAGAGTTAAGATATTGAAAGTTTGAAGTGAAAATAAAACTAAGACGAAAAATACAAAATTTAACTTTTTATACGGGCCTCAGGTCCCTTACTGTTTGACCACGGATTGTATGGAATTGGCAAACATCCAGTTAAGGCGACTCCATCTGAATGAGGGGGAAAATAAAAATTTTACGCGCGTATTCCGCTCATTTGAATGAGACCTCTGCTTAATTTAGAGGCTAACATACATCTGCAAAATCTGACATCCCTGAAAACTAATAGATGCTTCCATTTCCGCGTGTAAATCGGATGTTTGCCTTTCCATACAATCCGTGGTTAGGCAGTAACTAATATTTAGAGAAATAATTTCCATTGAAAACTATTACTGGCACAAAAGACTTGACAGTTGTGCGATCAAAACTGAAGGAGATACTCAATTTCAAAGTTTTAAGGGACCATACAGAAGATGAGATTGGAACTTATCGCACTTTCAGAAGAATGACAGGTCGTCAGAGTAAGAAAAACAAGGTATCAAAAATTTTTATTGCTATACAAAAATAAATGCAAATGTTATGCCGTGATACACAGAAACACACAACAAACCTCAAACAATTTGAGAAACCACGCGCTCATTTTAAACACTTGTTAACCCCTATATTTTCCCCCAAAGGTGTTATTGACCGCGAATAAAAGTGGTCTAAGTCACAAAACGCTGCGTTTCATTTCTCGGTGAATACTGGTCGTACTAATTTCAAACTTTTTTTGTTGGAATTTTTTTTCAATGGAGATTATTTCCCCAAACATAAGTTAGGGGACCTGGGGCCAGTATAAAAAGTTAAATTTTGTATTTTTTGACTTATTTTTATTTTCACTTCAAACTTTCAATATCTTAACCCTGCATCTGATTTTGAACATTTTTGCAATTGGAAGCATAAATCTAGGACTAACGATTGCGAAAATAAAGATATTGCAGGTTAAAACGGTACACCCTGTATAGTACTAGCGGTACCAGCACGACTTGCCCGTAGTAGAAAATTAAAATGTCATTTGGTTCGCCTGCATATTTACAAACAATGCATGATGACAATATGCTACGTTAATTTGCTCGTCCATGTTATAGTAATTTGCTCGTCCATGTTATGGTAATTTTCTTGTCCTTGTTATGATAATTTGCTCGTTCATGTTATGGTAATTTGCTCGTTCATGTTATGGTAATTTGCTCGTCCATGTTATGGTAATTTGCTCGTCCATGTTATGGTAATTTGCTCGTCCATGTTATGGTAATTTGCTCATCAACGTTATGGTAATTTGCTCCTCCATGTTATAGTAGTTTTCTCGTCCATGTTATGGTAATTTTCTCATCCATGTTATGGTAATTCGCTCGGTAAAGTGGGCTTAAAATTGGAATAGAAAAAGAGCAAAATCGTATTTTAGAAAAATCGCTTCGAGGTGCTCACCTCTATGCTGCGGACTAATTTTGTGCCAAATTTCATGAAAATCTTCCGCACGGTCTATGTTCTAAGCTCGAAACAGACATCCAAGCACACAGACTGTCAGCTTTATTATTAGTAAAGATTATTATCTTCCATCTTATTTATGTATACAGGCGTCCCTCGTATAACACGGTACTTCTACAACACGGTTTCGATATTACACGGTACCAAATTTGTGATTATTATAACCCGGTTTCGATATTACCCGGTACGAAACTTGAATTTAATACTTCACGGTTTTGATATAACTCGAATGTTATCTTTAAAAAAGATGGAATTTCATTTTTGTTTAATACATTCTGTTAATGTTTGATAACTCTAATAAGTTTTTACTTTGTTTTCACGAAACTTAGTCTCGATACAACACGGTACACATCCCTTAATTTACATTATTTTTTAGTCTCGTATATCACGGTTTCGATACTACACGGAACGAATTAACCGTGTTATACGAGGGACACCCGTATCTCATATAGCACAATTACTACCATAAAACAAGAAGTTCTGTCTAGAACTAGATGAGCCTACTTTCCCGTATACCCATACTACTTTCTAGTACCTGATCAATATTCTCAAAAATAGCTAAAATCGCAAATTTTTTCAAACATATTTTTAAAATTCTTTAAGCTGATTTCTAGGAATAAAATATTCCTCACTCACCTAAAAAAAATTAGATGCGGAAAAAAAAACAAAAAAAAACAAAGCAGCTAATACACTTTTTGCCATTAAAAAAAACATTAACAGCTTTCAAAACGAAAAAATGATAATTAAAATTAATAAGCTCATTAAAATAAATTCATCATATCAAAAAAAAATCGTTTCTTTTTCCCCTGTTGCCAAAAACAATTTTTTAAATGAATTAATGCACTTACAAAAATAAATTACAACAATAAAATTTCAACATAAAGAAATAATTTTCATTGTCAAAAAAAAAAAAAATCGTCTGCGCATATCTTTTTGTAGAAACATAAATGACTTCGAGTTTATTCGCCGAAAACTGAATACCTAAATTAAAACTTTAGCGTAAAAATAAAAACAAGTCAGATCAACAGTAATTATTTCACAGTCAAAACCATAGCTGTGGAGTCGGAGTCGGAGTCAATCTCATTTTGGGGTAAAGGAGTCGGAGTCGAATATCTAAGAATCGGAGCCTGTCATTTGTCCTCCGTGTATAAATTTTTGCCAAAGCTACGAAGTCAGAGTCGAAGTCGGGGAGTCGGAGTCCGATTAACTGTCGGGCACAGGAGTCGGAGTCGGGGTCAAGTGCGCCTAAATTCTCGGAGTCGAAGTCTGGAGTTTGGCGTCAAGAGCTGTTTCCAACAAAATTTGTTTGAAGTAAATCCGCCTTCAAGTACGGAATCTACATTGAAGTCTTTCAGTTTCCCCATAGGCGCTAATGTTAAGGGATTTGAACTGTTCAAAATTGAACGGAAAATTGTTCAAATCAAAAAGATATTTTATATACAAGTTTTTCATCAAACGCTTTTTTCTACAAAGTTTGTTTGAAGCAAATTCGCCTCACAGTTCGGAATTGCCTTGAATTTCCCCGTAGGCACTAATGTTAAGTTTTTTTGAACTGTTCAAAATTGAACAAAAAATAGTTCAAATCAAAAAGTGAAATATGGGAATGAGATGTCCTCGCCGAGATCTTTTGAACAAAAAAAAGTTTTTTCGAATCGGACTATTCATTCAAGAGTTATTAGGGGGGGGGGGCAGACAGACCGACAGACCGACAGACATTTTTCCCCATCTCAATACCCTACTTTCCAATTTTTAATTTTTCGATATTTATTCATTTTATTTATTTTTGACTTTTTTTTTTGTTTTTTTTGCGATATTTTTAAGATGCATTAAGCCTTCTTTCATGCTTTTTTCTTCTTTTTCTGACTTTTATTGGGAAAGTAGGCTAAAAAGTGAAAATAATTGCCTCATAAGCTATACCAATAAGAGGTAGGTGATAGTACAGCTTATTATTTTATTTAATACTAGTGGTACCCCGCACGGCTTTGCCCGTAATAGAAAAAATTAAAAGGTCCCATGTTACGGTTCCACGTTATGATAATTTTGTATCTCGCCAATTGGCTTGTGCCCATGTTACGGTTCCAAGCTATGATAATTTCGTAATTTACTCGTCCATCTTACGATAATTTTGTTCTTAAAATTAAAATAGAAAACGAACCACATCGAATTTTCGAAAAATCGCTTCAAGGTGCACACCCCCATGCTACAAACTAATTCTGTGCCAAATTTCATGAAAATCGGCAGAACGGTCTACGAGCTATGCGCGTCACAGAGATCCTGAAAGACAGAGATCCAGACAGAGAGACTTTCAGCTTTATTATTAGTAAAGATGCTTAAAAACGTTGAATTTACTATTATTTCCTATGCAGGAAGCAATAAATTAAATTTATGTACCCACAAATTGGATTAGTTTCAGGAATAAATTGCGTAAGTAAAGTCCACGCCGTGATTTTTTTTTTTTTTTTTTTTTTTTTTTTTTTTTGGCAAAATATTTTCATATATTATTTACTCAGATTAATAATGTGATTTAAGAAACAGGAATATCTTTTATTAGATTTGTGTAATTTTATTTCATAATTTCCTTTTATCTAAATGTATTTTGGCAATCTAAATCTATAAATTTCTTAATATTAAAAAAATATGCTAAATTCGAGAGGTAATTAAATTTCTAAATTCTTTTTGCTATGAGAAAAACTTAGTGACACATTTAGCTAACGGCAAAACTATTTAGAGAATATTTTAGGTTGGTATTAATTTTTTGTGTTATGTTGCATCAAAAAAAGTGGAGATACATAGAGACACGAATAAAAGCTTTAACCCTATAGCCTTTTTGATGTAGCTTAATATAGATTGGAATTGTAAAAGAAGTGTCTTTAAATGATTTTTTTCAAATTATAGTCTTAAAATGAATTTGACTGCTGCTGAATGTATGTAATTTACATTATTTCAATACAGTCTCAGAAAATTTAAAGAAAAATTAATGCTAAGTGTAAATGCATTTTTCTAAAGATAGGTAAAGAAATACTTCAGAAAGAGTCTCAGTGATAAAACTGCTCATTGTCAATTAGAAAATTATCTTAGTTAGAGATAAATGTACGCCGCCTGCCTTGACTAGTGGTCAGTGAAGTCTGACTGTGACAGGAAGGTCCGGGTTCGAATTCCGGCTTGGGCATGGATGTACTTTTTCTTTCCTGCCCTTATCTTTTCTTTGTGTGAATGTGTTGTTATGCTGTGAATGGTTGCCTACCTATAAACGGTTCCTTATGGCATGTGTGTACTGTGGAAGTCGTACTTCACACAAAATTACGGTACAGTTGGAAAAGTGAAGCAGCGCACCCCAAATTGCCAGCATCGCTGGCACACGACAACAACAGCAGATAAATGTTTAGTGAGCTTTCAATAACTCGAAGTCCCATGGGACCGGCTAAAACCTTCGAGTAATCGGCAGTTCGAGTTATTAGAAGTTCCTTTTCCAGCCTCTTGAGGAATATTTTATTTTCTTTTACAGGAATAGTGCATAATGTAGAGACTGTAATACTTACACTATGGATAAAACTAATTATTAGTAATACGTAAAGAAATATTAGCACATAATAAATTTTATGAAGATTCTTTGAAAAATTAAGTTATTTTTGACTGCTTACAATTTTTATCGCACCTTAAAATGTTAATAGGTGTGTATGTCTTATGCCCAATATCTCTTCTCTTGATTTCCGTTCGTATTGCTTTTAAACCTCTTTTCGTCCTAAAAGTTGACAAAAAGCTGATAAAAGCTTGACTCAAACTGAAAACAAAACGTACTTTTAATGTTTTGATGTTTGCAAAATTCTTAATTTCTCAAAGGTTAGCCAGGAAACACATTTTAGGTAGTCAGTCACGGCAAAAAGTAGCCCGATCGGCTACTGCTCACTTCTTCAAAACTATGGGGAGCACAATTGTACATAAATTATCCCCTCACACAAGTTGATAAGTGCAAAAAGGCGTTAAAAGAAAAAAAAAACACATTTTTGTTTTTAATTTTGGCAGCATTTGTATGCATAAAATAAAAACTCTAGAAAAAAAACTTTGACTTGAAAAGAGCACATTCGAGTTATAAAGACAACTTTGTATTGAAAACACGAAATTATTTTGGGAACCGAATGAAAACTTTGAGATAAAAGAATATTCGGGTAATATGGCTACGAGTTATCGACAGTCGACTGTATATAGATTCAGATATTGTCAACGCGTCTACGAACATATTTCACGGAATGAAGATCTGAAATTCACTTAAAACATATAATCAAGCCTATTTTTAAGCTTTCCATTTTAAATTTAAAAAAACGACCGCGTGAACAATGGAGAAATAAAGCAATTGAGTTTTTTAAAACATTAGATTTCAATATATTTTTAATGCAAAATGTTGAAAATCGAAACAGTACAAAACTCTTTTGTTTTTATTATCTATACCTACCTCTATTATTTTTCTTTTTCTACACTAATTGTAAATGAAAAAAAATGTTGTTGTTGTTGTGAGAAATCTTTAGTTGTATCTATTTTTAACTTAAAAGAGGAGCAACTACCAAGTCAGAGCAATGTTCCATAGAGTCCTTGAAAATAATTAAATAAGTCTTTGAAACTCCTTGAAAAGTGCTTCAATTTTAATTCTTTATCAAGCGTATAAACCATTAACTGTCCGAAAAGCAGGATTGTTAGTCTCTCGTTACCTATTTTTTAAACCTCTGGACCAGGGGTCTTAAACCTGGGGCGAGTAGAAGATTTTCAAGGGAATCGTGAATTCAGTAGATTACCGCCCAATAGCCAGGACTAAAGCAGAATTACATGAAATACACCGCCAGCTCAATTATTTCCAGCCGAGGATTGTAGTTTCGTGCTTATTAGCACTCATCAGCCCGGCATAGGAAAGTGACTGAGACCATGCCTCGCGTTCAATTTTCGAGTTGAACCGAACCATTGCTTCGATCACTCGTCTGGTTTGCGCTAATCCTATATTAGTTACCAGTTTGTTTGGCACTCTTGGCTTCCTTAAGAGGTTTTCCATCTCCAGCTCAGTCACTTTCCTCTGCCGGGCTGATGAGTGCTAATAAGCACGAAACTACAATCCTCGGCTGGAAATGACTAAACTGGTAGCTAATATAGAATTAGCAGACCAAACGAGTGACCGAAGCAATTGTTCGGTTCAACTCGAAGATTGAACGCGAGGCATGGTATATTCAGTAAATTGCCGCCCAATTAGCCAGGACTAAAGCAGAATTACATGAAATACACCGCCAGCTCAGTCATTTCCAGCCGAGGACTGCAGTTTCGTGCTTATTAGCACTCATCAGCCCGGCAAAGGAAAGTGACTGAGACCATGCCTCGCGTTCAATCTTCGAGTTGAACCGAACCATTGCTTCGGTCACTCGTTTGGTCTGCTAATTCTATATTAGCTACCAGTTTGTTTCGCACTCTTGGCTTCCTTAAGAGGTTTTCCATCTCCAGCTCAGTCACTTTCCTATGCCGGGCTGATGAGTGCTAATAAGCACGAAACTGCAGTCCTCGGCTGGAAATGACTGAGCTGGCGGTGTATTTCATGGAATCGTGGATGTATTACAAAAATAAAGTTAAAATGTAAAACTAACTAGAACTTACTCGATTTTGAGGTCACATGCAAATAGTATTTTTGACATTATCGCCGTTTTTGAAGAGCAATTTTTATCTGACCTGAGATGTGCTTTTTCACAAATTACAACCTAAACTTCAAATAATTGGCAAAATCAACAGTGGTAATCCTCCCATTGCTGTGAAAGTGACCGGTATACCATGTCAATCTCACACAAGCCCTAGATTATTTCAAATTTATTTGCATTTACCTCTTTGATTTCATGTGTTCTAATAAGAATAAGCTCAAAATAAAGCATAATATAAGTAATATTAAAATTTGTTAACGAAAATAGCAACATTTTTATTTATTTACCAACTTTAGCTATCCTAGCTAGCTTCAATTTCAAATTTGTATTGCTATCTTGTATTGACTACATATGATGGTCTGATGGGGGGGGGGGGATGGCGTGAATTCACGTCAGTGTTCAAAGGGAGGTGCAGAAAATGAAAGGTTGAGAGCCCAAGCTCTGCTTTTTTTTTCTTTAAGTATTTATGTTTTTTTTTTTTTTTTTTTTTTTTTTTTTTTTTTTTTGAGCAATCACGATTGTTTATTATTCTCATTTGACTGTTTTGATGTCCTATCATTTTATTTTCCCACCGCCACCCGCCTCACCATCACCGTCGACCGACTCCTCACGATGCTGCTCCTATAGCAAAAGTCGTATCCAGGTTGCATCCACGTCCTACACACACGCGCATACATACACAACTACACACACACGCACGCACACACACACACACACACACATACACCTACACACACATACACACAACTACCCACACATTCATGCCTGCACACACAGACACAAACACATATGCCTACACACACAAACACATACCCCCCACACACACATTCATATACACAACTACCCACACACTGATGCCAGCACACAGATACAAACACACATGTCTACATACACATACCCCCTACACACAAACACACATACCCCCCCCCCACACACACACACACAAACACACACGCCTACATACACACACTCGTGATTGCGAAAAACATAATTTGAATTCAAGATGTCAAAATTCAAATTAATTTTTATTGTCTTTCTCATTTCTTCCTTTCACAAATACAAGCAATTTTTAGTTTTATTGATCCTAATTCGCAAAAGAATGTATATAACATTTAAAAGATTTTTTGGCCTATTTTTGATGATATTTATGCAGTTCCAATTACTCCTTATAAGACCACAAAATGCTGAAATTTATATCTATTTTCAACAAAGAATTCTGTTGGAATATGCCTTTGGATCCGCAAAAATTGCTAATATCCTATACCCCACTGAAAAGTGGTCGCTGCATCACTAAGACAGCAGGAGCATTAAAAGGGGGGTTCTATATCAACGAAAAAGAAGCAATTAGTGAAAAAAATAGCTTTTTTTGCCTCCGGCAAGTTGTTCAGACTACAAAAGTGATCCATATACCCGAAATAGCTCATGTCCACTTTAAGTCTAAATCCGGCCCTGACTGACAAAACAGTGGTGACTACCACTGTTTTGTCTGTCTGTTGTGTGTATATTTCACTCCTCCAAAATAAATTTCACTCCTTTAAAAATATCAAGTAGTAATTTCACATCTTGAAAAATGCCTAGTTATTATCTCTGTATAATATTTGTTGTATCACAAATAAATCAGTCACTTTCAGTCTCATTTCTTAGCAACTTGATGCATATATATACCTATCGAACCTGGTTTTCCGGTATAAATATGACTGATATTATCACCATCCTTATCGACTCCGTCAATAGCAATTTTATTTATCATCCAATTATATCATACTATCCAGTCAAAGCTAACCTTTGCTGCAGTTTAGACATCAGAGGAAGATTAGGATGATTAATTGTTTTCCAATAATGAGACTTTACATGTTTCCCGTATCCCCAACGCAAATTTATAGGATAGAAATAAAAATATCCATCTAAAGTTTTTGTGAGATTAATTTAATTTTTTTATTCATCTTTTGCGTAAAATATTTTAATGCTTGGTAAACGTTACTTAGCATCGACTGTAATGAATTTGAATCTTCAAAGTTAATACAGATAGAATAGCGAATTAAATCTCACGATTAAATTGTGGTAAAAGATCAACGTAAAATTTGGGTTGATGGAAAGACATGTTGCTTTCAAAAATATGATAATCGGGGAGCAAATAAAAAAATATATATTATTTTCAACATAAAACAATAAAAGTTAGTTTCAATATAACTTTTTAAATAAATCTTTTCTGAGTATTTTTACTGCTAAAAACTATTACATCACACTAAATTGCCAACTAAATTTTGTAAAAGCGAAATAAAGAAATTAAACTTAATGTATTAATGTACAATTCAACAACGAAAATTATTTTATTAAAAAAATTAAATAATAAGTACAACGCATTGCATTTGCAGTTGCATACGCATTCTTCAACAAATGAGTACAATAACCCTAATATGGGTTATTGTAACGGGGTACAATAACCCTAATTTAAAGTTCTTCAATAATTATTTTTTACCTTAGTTACTTTGAACTGTTTTTTATTTGCAGAAAACTAATAAATAACGAAAAAGTTTCAGAACACCTTCAAAAACAAAGTATGTGTAACACAAAAACTAAGTTGCTCAGTTGCTCTGATAGTTTAACACAGTGGTGCGTTTATTATTGTTATGTACTGAGAATTTTTCCAGATTTTTCAATCCAAATTATAACTAGTATGTTGCGGCCATCACGAAACTTTCTTCTATATTTTTCTTTTTCTTTTTTTTCTGATCCCTCCCCATGCTTGACGAGGAAGCAGTATTCTCAACAAAAACAGAATTACGCATGCAAAAACTTGACGACCATCCCAATGTCTGAATTTTTGCAAAAGCAAAGCAAAGAGCGAAAATTGAAAGTTATTTTAAAAGCCTTGCTTGAATTAATTACAAATATTTTATTTGTTAACAAACATAAGATGGCAACAGTTAAAAATTTTAAATCATTGAGATAATATTTCCGATCATTTCCATACAATTAAAATCACGAGAAATACGCAGACGACAATCTATTACGATTTATCTTTCTTATTGTTGCATTAATAAAACTATTTTTATTCGCTAAAAAATAATGATAATAAAAATAAATCAGCACCTCTTGGCGCGATTGGCGCCAAAATTGAACCAAAGTCTGTTTACATATGGATTCACATATATTCCAAATTTCAACCAGAACGTAGCATTACTTCTTGAGATGGGGCACTCACAATGGAAAAAAAGAACGGGCGATTGCGCTACCCCCTTTTTAGCTGTTGACACCAAAATAAAATCAGCTCTTATACCCACTAAGGGCTACTTGCCGATAAATTTTTCTTTCATTCCGTTCATTATTTCTTGAGATACAGCAGTCACAATTGACGACAAAAAACGTTCTATAGCTCAACCCCCGTTTGAGTTATTGACACCAAAATTGAATCAGCACCTGTTACTGTTAATGGCAACATATGGACCAAATTTTGTTTGATTTCGCCAGTTACTTCCTGAGGAATAGCAATCACGCGTAACTCAAAAAACGTCCCATTGCTCCACCCCCCCTTGGAGGAATTCGCGCCAAAAACCAATGGGCACAAGTTCACATAGGGGCACATATGTGTACCAAGTTTCGTTCGATTTCATGCGGTAGTTTTTGCTGTAGAGCGGCCACAAAAAACTGGTCACACACAGACGTGACACACATACACACATACACACACACACACATACACACACACACACATACACACACACATACACACAGACAGACAGACATTTTCCAAAAATAGTCGAAATGGACTCAGCACACCTCAAAACGTTCGAATCCGTCAAAATTCGAAATTCGAAAATTTGCACGAATCCAATACTTACTTCTATATATTAGATATAGAAGAAAGTAATAACAAAACATGCCATGTCCATGTCTGCTCTTGTTCACATGCAGGGCTGCCGAGAGCCAAGGGTTCAAGGCGAACCCCAAATTTATATTACTAAGAGGGGAACTACAAGACAGGCCCATGTCAGTTTGGTCGCCGGCCACCCCTAAAACTTGACAAAGGTCGTAGACGGGTTTGTATGTTAAATCTGCCCTTGCGGCCTTTTCGACTCGCACTTGGAGATCATTTTGGTGTCGAATAAAAATAATTTAGCCAAATTTTCAGCTCTTTATTTCAAACCACATTCGAGTTTTTTTTTTTTTTTTTTTTTTTTTTAAACCTGTTTTTTCGATTTAAATTTTTTTTCATAGTAAAATTCAAAATTAATGAATGGTAATTTTTTTCCTTATTCTTAGGAATAAAACACATTTAAAAAATCCAATAGTCATAATTTTTAAACGAAAAGCCGATTTTTGGCAACGGAAATGAAACTTAAATTTTTTTTTCAATGTTTTTCTGAAAAGTGTCACTCACTAAATTTTGCCAGAAAATGTCTTTTAAACTCCTCTACACTCAGGGTTTTCTTCGAATTTTTTGAAGTAGTGGAACAATACGAAATAAATTAAAAAGACTTTTTTCTCATAATTTTGCGTTTAAACAAGTTTTAATGTTTTTTATTGCCAAAAAAACCATTTGAACTAAGTCAATAAAAATCGTCTGCTCAGTAAAAAAAAATGAAAAGAATTTTTTTTTCTTTTTTTTAATTCGAAAATACTATTTCACCAGAGAAGTAACATAAAGAAAATCATTAAAAAAAACTAAGACATATCCTTCATGAAGTTATTAGGAACGTAAAAAAGATGATTAGAGAGCTTTTAAATAAATTTTATTCAATGCTAACTGTACATAAGACGGTTATCTAATTTGTCCATGGTATTGGGAATAATTCTTCAGTCTTATTCCAATAAGGACAAAAATTTACAGCATTAAAGCTTATAATAATTTAGACACCGTTTAACATAATTATGTTAAATAACTGACATTTGATATAATAATTAATGATGATTTTTTAAGCAAGGTTAGTCTTCGTCACTGCTTAATTCACAACGACACTGAATTTTTCATCGATGAACAGACGACTCAATATTTCGGCAGGCTTTACTATTCTTGCCAAATATCGGGCACGAGACAGAAATTATATGATCGCAGCAATTGTGTGATTAATATGTGACAGTGCGCCTACCATTAGCACAGTCACCACGATATCGAGTAATCCCAGTGAGATCATTCTTATCTGAACACTGATAATCAAGAAAGTAACGATATGTTTTTGACTTAGTATGTCGCGATCTCACTTAAAGTTTTATAATATTAGGTGTGATTTTGACATAATGGAGTTTAATCGTTCCATTTTCATTCATCATCTCAGCTAAATATGATACAGCTTGAGACATTTTATTGAGCAATCACGATTGCTTATTGTTCTCACTTGACTGTTTTGATGCTATCATTTTATTTTCCAGCCAGCACCCTCTGCAGAATCACCGTCGACCGGCTCCTCACGATGCTGCTCCTATAGCGAAAACCGTCTCCAGGTTGCATCCATATGCTACACACACACACGCATACATACACAACTACACACACACACACATACACACACAAGTAAATACACACACGCATACATACAGACACCTACACATACACGCATAAACACATACACACACATACACACAACTACTCAAACATTCATGCCTGCACACAGACACAAACACATATGCCTACCTACACATACCCTGCCCCCACGCACACAAATGCTAATACACACAACTACCAACACTCTTGCCTGCACACAGACACAAACACACATGCCTACACACACATACCCCCTAGACACAAACACACATACCCCGCCCCCACGCACACAAATGCTAATACACACAACTACCAACACTCTTGCCTGCACACAGACACAAACACACATGCCTACACACACATACCCCCTAGACACAAACACACATACCCCGCCCCCACGCACACAAATGCTAATACACACAACTGCCAACACTCTTGCCTGCACACAGACACAAACACACATGCCTACACACACATGCCTACACACACACCTACATACACACACACACACACACGTGATTGCGAAAAACGTAATTTGAATTCAAGATGACAAAATTCTTTTTTTTTTTTTTTTTTTTGACATTATTTTCTGTATCATGCTCGATAATTGGCATGAATAGTAAAGCCTGCTGAAATATCGAGTCGTTTGTTCATCGATGAAAAAGTCAATGTCGTTGTGAATGAAGACAGTGTAAGGTAACAAAGAGTAACCTTAGTTAAAAAATAATCATAAATTACTGTATCAACTGTCATTTATTTAACATTATTATGATAAACGGTGTCTAAATTATAGTAAAGTTATTTTAATGCTCGAAATTTTTGTCCTTATTGAATCATGGCTGACGATTTATTCCCAACTAGTGGTACCCGCACGGCTTTGCTCGTAATTGAAAAATTAAAAGGTCATTTGGTTCGCCTGAATATTTACAAATAATGGATGACGAACTTCTCGCCAATTTGCTAGGTTCATTTCGTCGCCAATGTTACGGTTCCACGTTATGATAGTTTCGTAATTTACTTTTCCACGTTGAGATAATTTGCTCGGTAAAATTTTCTTCAAATTGGAATAGAAAAAGAACAAAATCGAATTTTCAAAAAATCGCTTCGAGGTGCACACCCCTATGCTACACTCTAACTTTGCACCAAATTTCATGAAAATCGGCCGAACGTTCTAGGCACTGTGCGCGTCACAGACATCCAGACAGAAATCCAGATAGACTTTCAGCTTTATTAGTAGTAAAGATAGCATGGACAAATTATATAACTGTCTTACGTAGAATTTAGCATGAAATAATATTTATTTAAAAGCTCTCTAATCATTTTTTTCACATTCCTAATAACTTAATGAAGGATATGTCTTTTTTTAATGGTTTTCTTTATGTTTTTTCTTTGGTAAGATAGTATTTTCGAAATTTAAAAAAAAAAAATCTTTTCATTTTTTTTCACTGAGTAGACGATTTTTACTGACTTAGTTCTAATGATTTTTGGGGGGGAGGGCAATAAAAAATATTTAAACTTGTTTAAACTCAAAATTATGTTGAAAAAAAACACTTTTTAATTTTTTTCGTATTGTTCCACCACTTTAAAAAATTCGAAAAAATTCCTGAGTATAGAGGAGTATAAAAGACATTTCCTCTGACAAAATTTGGTGAGTGACACTTTTCAGAAAAGCATTGAAAAAAAATATTTGCGTTTAATTTCCGTCGCCAAAAATCGGCTTTTCGTTTAAAAATTATCACTATAAGAATTTTTTATGTGTTTTATTCCTAAGAATAAAGCAAAAATTACCATTCATTAATTTTGAATTTTACTATGAAAAAAATTAAAATCGAAAAAACAGGGTTTTTTTTTTTTTTTTTTTTTTTTGAAAAACTCGAATATGATTTGAGATAAAAAGCAAAAAATTTCGCTAAATTATTTGTATTCGACACCAAAATGATCTCCAAGGGCGAGTCGAAAAGGCCGCAACGGCAGATTTAACATACTGTTACAAATTCTGTAAATAGTAATTATTGTAGTAACGTAACCTGTAAATAGGGAATCGTATACTTCAGCCGAATATATAGGGGTTGTATATTCATTACGGGAAACTATTTACAGGTTACGTTACTACAATAATTACTATTTACAGAATTTGTAACAATACAAACCCGTCTACGACCTTAACACTACTCCAATTCCGAGCCGGGCTCCCAGTCTCCGACTGGAATGACATGGTCTCTCGTCGGTTGTTTACACGTCCCCACCCTCTCTTCCCTGTATACAAAAGAACACGCACATAAAAGAAAATCTTTAATTTTTGCAAACATAATATTGATAAGAAATATTCAATTATTTTCTTTAAATCCAAAACTTATTATAATAATTGATTATATAAATTTATATTTCGGTCATGCATTTAATAATGCTGAGTATTAAGGGTATGAATGCAGTAAACCCCTACTGTATTTCTTTTGCGCAAACGATGTTCAACACAATTAGTTAATTTAATCATAGCGTTAACCAAAGTTTGAAATTCGTTTCAGAATTAGTTAGAGCTCGCATTTGATAAGTATCACGTTACTTGATTTCCGTTAGCAAATTGCTTTCCTTATCATTTGTATACATTCTCTGGAGAATTGAATGCATATTGTGAAAGAGTAATGAGGTGTAGGTTAACATTCCGATAATAATCCATAATTGTTATTTGCTGTTCAGTAAAGGTCAAACAGATACTTGTCTATGAATATCATTTATGATAAGGATATTCGTAACCGGGAATTCCTTCCGGCCCACCGGCTTTTGGATGCAGTCGATTAACCGTTGATTTAATTGTTTGATTTGAAGTTGGCTGTCAGGCATGCTAGCTTAAAAGACATTAATCGATGTATAAATAATTATTTGTATGACTAGGCAGGGGGGGAATTGCTTTAGGGAGGGGGAATTGCTTCCCCTCCCCTCCATTTCTTTGGAACATTAATGTATTTGCCGGCCGCCTTATCGAGTAGTCAGAACAGTCTGGCTGCGATGGGGAGACCCCGGGTTTGAATCCTGGCTCGGGCGTGGATATATTTTCTCTCTCCTGTCCTTGTACTTTCTTTGTGTGAATGTGTTGTTTTGTTGTGAATGGTTGCCCAATTTATAAACGGGTCCTTGTGGCATGTGTGTACTGAGGAAGTCGGACTTCACACCAAATTATGGTACAGTTGGAAAAGTGAAGCAGCGCAGCCACAATTGCCGGTGGTCTGGCAGGCACACGACAACAACAGCATTAATGTACTATATATATATATATATATATATATATATATATATATATATATATATATATATATATATATATATATATAAATATAAATATATATATATATAGTACATTTATATAGAAGTAATCGTGTTTTTTGTGGTTTTGTAGCATGATTTACATTGAGTCTATACCCTTTTTATTCCCCTCGTAGAAAAAATAAAACGTCGGACCTATAAATGACGCATGACCCCTTCAGATAAAACTACCAATGGCGTTCACCAGTATTACGCAATCAAATTAATCTGAGCAAATGATGATATCCCTGGAGAATTTGATTTAAATTTTATTTTTCAAAAAAAATAAATAAATAAATAAAGAACAATACTTGGTATACATACAAAAGTAATAAAAAGTTGGAAATTGTGTTTCGTTGAGGACGGAAAGTATTGACATTAGAAGACAGCAACTATTTAAAACAATTCATTTTGTTTTTAATCAAGAAACACAGATATAACTAGAATATAAATAGTGAAAAAGCAGTCGAAAACTTTGTAATATGGAATGAGTAAAAATGACGACAACGTGTATAAAGTACAAATAAAATAGTATAAAAGAGTTAAAAACTCTTTTATACTACTTTCTTTGTACTTTATACACGTTGTTGTCGTTTTTACTCATAGAATATAAATAGATGAGCATATATGTTTCTTTTTTTTTCTAATTTCTAAATTTAGATCTGAACGGCTGTGTATTCAGAATGAGTTTAATAATAATTATACCTGCGTATGTGTGAGTGCAGCATTTGGGCGTGCCCTCCAATCAGTTCTTCAGAATATCTCCATTCAACGCGGTTGAATCAAGATTCTACAGCTTTGACAAGTCCAAAACATTTCTACAAGAATATCCCTTGTCTCACAGATCTTCCCTTTCACTGCACCAAATAAGATGCTCACAAATCTATTTTTTAGCATTAGCACGTTAAGCATTACGTCGCAAAATCGGAATATTACAACTTGTGCACATGGTTGCGAGTCGAGCGATCGAGCAAGGATTCCAATCACGATTAGTGACTTAAGTACATCCGAACAGTATTTTGAACATGGCTTAACTCAAGGTAAAAGTTCAACGTTTGTTCGAAAAAAAATCCGTTGCAGAAACGGGAAAGTTAAAGCGATGATTTTTTTTAAAACTAAATCAGCTCTGATACGGGTTATTTTCGGGGCGAACAGAATAATGTAACTGTAAATTTTAAACTAGAAAAAGCTTATATTCAGTAAATTACCATTTGGTAATTTACTGAATATACCTTGCCTCGCGTTCAATCTTCGAGTTGAATCGAACCATTGCTTCGGTCACTCGTCTGGTCTACTAATTCTATATTAGCTACCAGTTTGTTTCGCACTCTTGGCTTCCTTAAGAGGTTTTCCATCTTCAACTCAGTCACTTTCCTATGCCGGGCTGATGAGTGCTAATAAGCACGAAGCTGCAGTCCTCGGCTGGAAATGACTGGGCTGGCGGTGTATTTCAAGTAGAAAAAGCTTTTTTTTTGATACTGTAATTTTTACTTGAGCTATTCACAAATATGTCAGGTTTCGAGGAGGAGGCTGGTTAATGATAATGTCACAGTTTGTGACAAGAAAGAGGGAGGGACAACAAAAGTGGGACATCATGCATTTTTATAAGAATATGTTAAAGGAAAATAGTGTGACATGTGATAAAAGAAGGGGGGAAGTGGCTAAAGTGAATGTGACACTTGTGACAAAAGAGGGAGCGGTGGTCAAAAATTTTGAAAAAAAAGTGTGACATTATTTAAGACAAAACCCTAAAAGTACATTTTGACTTGATGTACTTACCAGTGAAGCACAAGCGAGTGGGACAAACTTTTAAATTGTATAAAGACGAACCAGTAAGACAATCGGGACTGCAAATCCGTCATAATGCTTTTAAGATATTTAGAACTGGTTCTTGGTACTATATTCAAGATTTCTTAGTATATTTCTGAATCAATTTAAGAAATTTTCCAACGCATGTCTGGGGCAAAGAGCCTTACTAGCGCAGCGCTGGATACTGACCATTCCTCGCGTATCAACATTAATGTACTTCATTTTTGTGAAGACTATGGAGTCACTTTGCGTTCATTTCCTGCAAATTTTACACCTTTCATTCAGCCCTCAGATCGATCAGTCTTCAAACTCTTATAAGAAGCTGTAAGTACTGTTATGTAAAAGTAAAATTTTTTTGAGAAGATTATATTGCAATATGTTAGATATTCTTTTTTTTTTTTTTTTTTTTTTTTTTTTTTTGAGTCCAAGACTTTTTCAGTATGCCCTTCCATCAAGGGCGGATCCAGAAATTTTTCAAGGAGTGGCGTTTTTTTTTTTTTTTTTTTTTTTTTAAACCATACCTCTTACTACGTATCTGAGATTTACGCTGGGAGGGAGGGATTCTGCATTATTTTTTATTAATATATATATATATATATAGAGAGAGAGAGAGAGACAGATTCAGCCCAGGAGGTCCCCGAACCTATTTTTTTTCCACTGGATTTATTCTAAAATTCCGTTTTAGAAATTTAATTTCGTAACATTTCTGGAGGATCGTTTCGAAATCTCCTCTTTTTAACATCATTAAAAAGTCGTCTAAAATTGCTTTTTTTTTTTTTTTTTTGGATCCTCAGTTTCAAAAAATTACCGGAGGAGAGTCAATTAACTCTTCCTTTCCCTAAACTACTTGAGATGTCTACAATCGTGTCTTTAAGAGTTAAATTTTGAAAAAATACCCCGGAGAAGGTCTCCAAACTAATTCTTCTAACATCACCAAAGACTTTCTGAAATTGCCTTTTATAATCTTCAATTCCAAAAAGTTTCCCCCCGGAACAGAGATTCAAACTCTATTCCTTTCCTTAACGTCATATAAAGGATGGCTCATTACACTTTCGTTTTAGGACCTCAATTCGAAGAAAAATGCCGGTGTAGAGTCCCTCAAGGAGGGAAAATCGCCTCCATCGCCCCTCCCTTGTATCCGCCCTTGCCCTTGCCTTCCATTCTGCTCTCCTATTTGCAAGGTTGCCATTTGTCTACCAGTTAATCACTGTTACGGCTTTAAAATCCTCATCATAACAAACAACTCACCACAGTCTGGGCCAACCTTTAATTCCCAGTGGTTTTAAATTAAAGACTCGGGATTTCAGACAGGACGGATACATTCTGCAGACCTGCCCTGCTGATGCGGTTCACTGTAATGTAGCTGATATCATCTGCCTCATTATACACTCCTGTTTGTGAAAATTGCAACACCATGAATCAAGCATCATAGTTGAATGAAATTTAATACACAGTTGAGTGGTAATGGTACAAATAAATGATTACATTTTCAAACCAAACTAACAATAAAAAGAGACAGAAATTAGTATTTTGTGTGGCCACCACGCACTGCGATAAGAGCTGCTACACGACTCGGCATGGAGTGAAATAAAGTTTGAATATCTGCCTGCGGAAGAGTATTCCATTTTGTTTGTATGCGCAACCAAAGTTCGTCTGTCGAGGTAACAGGACGACGATCACGAGCGAGACGCCGCCCAACGAAATCTCACACATGTTCAATCGGTGACATATCCGGAGAATATGCAGGCCGAGGAAGAAGCTGTACCTGCTGCGAATCAAGGTAGGATTTGACAGTCCTGACGACATGTGGACGGGAATTATCCTGCTGGAATACAGCCCCTGGCAATCCTTGCAAGAAAGGAATAGCTTGGAGCTATAAAACTTCGTTCATGTATCGGGTACTGTTCAAATTGCCCACAATTCGTAGCAATTGTGTGATCGTCCATGATATGCTATGGCACCCCAGACCATAACTCCGGGTCTTCGTCCACTGTGGCGTTCGATAATGCACTGCAGAATGTGCCGTTCACCGGCATAGCGCCTGACACGATTTCGGTCATCATGGTGCCACAAATTTCAGCGGGATTCATCAGAAAAGACGACCTGCTGCCAATCAGCACGCCAGCTCTTATGCACATTGGCCCATTGTAGCCGCAGGCTGCGATGATTTTGCGTGAGAGAAATCCTGTATAAAGGAATCCTTGCTCGCAGCCCACGCTGCAGCAGACGTCTCCGAATTGATGAAGCACACAATGAAACACCTGTAGCTGTTGACCACTGTGCTGCCAATTGTGTAGAAGAAGCTGTGCGGTCCGTCACCCCATACGCAACAGGTGTCTGTCTTCGCGAGCTGACGTCACATTTCGGGGTCTACTCCCGGATTTCCAAGCTGTCCGACCCTCGTCCGTCCACTGCTTCCAAACACGCCTGATTGTGCTGCTGTTATGCTGCACACGAGCGGCTACTGCACGATAAGACAATCCAGCTTCACGAATACCTACGATTCTGCCCCGTTCAAACTCCGAAATTTGCTCAAATTTCGCTTTCTTTCGTCGAAGAGGCATAGTAAAGATTCAGTTAACGTTTATTCTAGCATATAACCGCCGTTAATCATACACGCCTCGCTACAGCCGTTTATTTATATTCGGTTCGATCCGCCGTTCAGACGGGCGTTGCTCAGCATACGCTTGCGCTACCGGTCTGCAATGCTAATCATTTGCATATCATGCCCTACTTTACATTTCCTGTAATTTTCTGTTCACTCGTGTAAGTTCTTCGTGGTGTTGCAATTTTCACAAACAGGAGTGTATATACAACTTGTACAAGTTGAATTGAGTCTGTAACCACCAAATACAAGTATTTCTCAAAATTTTTCTCTCAAAACAAATAGCCTATCTTCATGTGATTTTTTTAAAGCCTTGGTTTAGGAACCATAAGTGAACACAGGATAAATATTAGGTATTGATTGCCGAAAAAAAGCATTTTGGACATTTAGATGTAGTAAGCAAAAAGTTACCACCCTTACGAAATGGCTAAGGCAGAACTATTTGCAATACAACTATCCTGCTCGTATATTGCATTTTGATGCAGTTTTGAACCGACCCTCAAGTACTGTCACAACCACCCCCAAGAGGGAACCAATTGCGACATTTCATTTTTTTTTTATAATTTGCTCGTATGAGTTGACCGTTGCACTTCTAATACTGTTACAGCCGCATCTAGGGCGGAGTCGATCAGGATATTTTTGTTAGCTCTTCGAATTTGCTCGTATGAGTTGACCGTCGTACTTCTAGTACTGTTACAACCGCATCTAGGGCGGAGTCGATTAGGATATTTTTGTTAGCTTTTCGAATTTGCTCGTATGAGTTGACCGTTGTACTTCTAGTACTGTTACAACCGCATCTAGGGCGGAGTCGATTACGTTATTTTTGTTAGTTTTCCAAATTTGCCCGTATGAGTTGACCGTTGCACTTCTAATACTGTTACAACCGCATCTAAGGCGGAGTCGATTAGGATATCTTTGTTAGCTTTTCAAATTTCCTCGTATGAGTTGACCTTCGCAGTTCTAATACTGTTACAACCGCATCTGGGGCGGATTCGATTAGAGTATTTTAGCTAGCTTTTCGAATTCGCCCGTATGAGTTGACCGTTGCATTTCTAGCACTGTTACAATCTCGTCTGGGAAGGCATATATTGTGACACTTTTTCCTTTTTTGCTACTTTGCTAGTATGAGTTAACAGTTGAAGTTCTAGTACTGCTGCAAGCGATACAACTATTCTACACAAAGTTTTAGTAGTGTAGTAGTTTTAGTATTCTAGACAAAGTATATGTAGTCGAGTGTACGTATACACTCAGTTATTAACTGAAATATCTTTTTTCTAGCTCACTGATTTAATACTAAAATTATAGGTGATTAAATGAAGATTTTCACAACGTACTCAGCCTCCTCCATTTAACATATAACATAACATGCAAAAAAATAACAGTTTTACATTATTATTGCTCTCATAGCATAAGCTAACATAAAAAAGAACTTGACTCAATTTCACATTTTATTTGCTGCAATTTTCGTCTGAGGTATTCATAAAAATATCGACAGAAGCGTGAAAATGTTATATCCCCTAATTTCTCGGCAGAGAGCTAATGATAGCTGTGCAAACTGAGAATTTACTTTACATTCGTTATTCCATAATTACGTATATAAATAAATCCATTAACATAGCGTTCGTTAAGGTAAGTGTCATCAACACTCAAATTATCCATTTGTATGAATATTACTTCGAATTAATCTACGACTTAGTAAACTTCCATTAGAAGCATCCGAATAATGGAACTTCATGCAGCCTCACACTCTCATATTTAAATTTAGATGATTCCAAATTAAGAATGTACGTACATAAACCGTTCAGCCATATGTTCTGCTGAAGAACGCTATTTACATAAACTTTTGTTTACGATAGGTGAATGGAAAAGTAGATAAGTTTAAATTCGATTAGGACTAACTATTTTCCGCAATGATTATCAGAAATACTCAAAACTATTACAGTATTTATGTTCCGTCGTTTCTAAATTTATATCGTAGAAGCAAGTGAACATGCTCGGTATGTAATTTGTGGTTATTTTATCTTCTGTAATTAGTTTGTACTTTTGAAATGCAGATGTAATGCTCAGTTAAAACGCATGTAATGATTTTTATAACAAAGAGTTGAGTATAAATTTATTTGAGCTAACATTACGTGGGTTTAATGATTTTCAATGTTCGAATGATTACTTTTACTCCCTGATTTATATTGAAATAATAAGTAATAAAACAAAACCATTTGTGTTAAAAAAAATGACTAAAACAGCTTTAATATCTACTCGTGGAACCCGCACGGCTTTGCCCGCAATAGAAAAATTAAAAGGTCTTTTGGTTCGCCTGTATATTTACAAATAATGTATGATGAATTTTCTCGCCAGTTGGCTTACGGTTCCACGCCATGATAATTTCGTATCTCGCCAATTGGCTTGTGCCCATGTTACGGTTCCACGTTATAATAATTTCGTAAATGATAATTTCGTATGGTGCATTTTCCCGCCAATTGGCTTGTACCCATGTTACAGTTCCACGTTATGATAATTTCGTAATTTACTCGTTCATCTTATGATAATTTTGTTTTTAAAATTGGAATAGAAAAAGAACCACATCGAATTTTCAAAAAATCGCTTCGAAGTGTACACCTCCATGCTACAAACTAACTTTGTGCAAACGTTCATGAATATCGGCCGAACGGTCAAGGCGCTATGCGCGTCACAAAGTTCCAGACATCCAGACATCCTCCGGACATCCAGACAGAGAGACTTTCAGCTTTATTATTAGTAAAGATAAAGATCAAGATAAGCTTACGTCTTCTACATTGAAAAAAACTGTTCCTTATGCCACCCAAAATACGGGCAGTCAATTTTCGAAAATTTTGCACTTTAACAATCGTGTTGTTTGTCGAATTAAATAATGTTATTGTAATTCTAATATACTGCTACAGCAGATATAAGTTGGAACAAAATTTTAAAAAGGCTTAGTTAGTGGTTCTCAGTGGCTTTGATTAAGGATCTAAACACGTTACAGATTACTTTAAATTTATCTGAAGGCTTCATTATAGTACTTTTCTGATGATATGTCTTTTCTGCATAAGGTTTAATTGGTTACACTTTCCAGTAACACATAACTAATCTAAATCTTACTAAAAAATCATCCAGCTAAAGTGCGCAGTTTTGGCAAAGAAAATTGCTGCTGTCACTAAGAAAAAAATTACTGTAATTTTTTTTTCTCCTTCGCTGCAAAATGGCCTGTCGGAGGATGACCGGGAATAACTTTTTTGATGTTCTATCTTTTCTGATATCATGTGAGAGATAAGTAATGAAAATAAGAAAAACAAAAAATATTAGCTGATTGTTATAGCTTGGTGTCTACGGTTTGGGACTGCAATTCATATGTTACGCATACATCTTCAGATTTTCTGTAGGCTTAATGATACTTTTCTAATGCTACTTATTTATTGTACCTGACACTGTAGTATACGTTTTACTTTTGTTAAAGCTTTCTCACTATGATCTAAACTCCTTCTGCTCTTATTTTCACTATAAAACACCAAGAGAAATCATCTTGGTTATCATTATCTATTATTTTCTATGGAATAATTTTCTATAATTCAATGTAAGAAGTTTTTTTTTTTTTAATTTCATTTAATCTCGTCGGTATTTGTCGTCTATTACGAAATTATAAAAAAGTTATATAATCATTAACATTAGGACTCGACCGATGCATCGGCTTGGCCGATGCATCGGCGCCGATGGTTCAACAATTTAGCCATCGGCATCGGCGACCGATGCTAACTTGCAGGAAACATCGGCCCATCGGCCTTAAAAACATCGAAAAGCCGATGGAATTGGCCGATGTTTTCGAAAAAAAAAAGGACCTTTGCTGTTTTACTTTTAATGCAAAGTAAAGGGAGTTATAGTTTTCATATAAAATGTTTACTTAAGTTTTAGTATGAATTTCTATTTTAGTCATCCCTGAAAGAGTTTTTAATACTGCATTCATGTACTAACAAGTTAATTATTGCGTTGTTTTTTTGCGGCTGGATGTACGTATGTATCTCTCATAAGTCATAACTCAAAAATTGTAAGCTGTAGAAGGTTAAAATTTCGCATGGTGGGTGTGCGTACGTTCCAGTTGTGCACTTCCCTTTTTGTTTTCAATCGGGTGTTCTAAAAAGCCTATTTACTCATTTTTGTGGTTATTAATTACTTATTTCAATGCAAAACTAATATAGCGTCTCAGACTGGGCGATCATTTGGTGATATATTGCTGGATTGGAGACCAACTTGGAAACAAATGTGAGATGGCGAAACTGTTTTTGTGTCAGTTTGTTAGATTCCCGTTGAACCGACGGTAATTTTTAATTTTTCGATATTTGTAATATGAATCACAGTAATGCAGTTCTTTTCTGTATCGCTTAGGCGGAGTTACAAGTTACAGGCCCGTCGAAATACGTTTTGGGGCCCTATTTCTCTATCATGGAAGTT